>NC_056733.1:414229025-414361525 GCF_019279795.1 Protopterus annectens | reverse complement strand
CCAAGACTCTCTTTCTCCCACTTTTATTTACGGCTTTGTCCAGATTTCTTGCTCTAAGAGGTTGAGAGGTATGATCCTTATCCTTCTACCTCTCATGTAGGATTAGCTTGGGAAATTTACCCAAAATGCCACTGAGGCAGTCGAAATGATGAATATAGTACAGTTGCTTAAGTCCTACTAACCAGAACCGTAGATATTTGAATTCCTCATTGCCTCAGTGACAACATCAGCTCAGCTTCCCCCAGACTGTGCACAGATTAGGTGGGTTTCAACCCCTTTGATTCTGTTGTTGTTAGATTTGTTTTTTATATGGTATTGTGACTGGCTGCAAATTTACTCTTGCTAGATGTTTCTGGCATGGGGGTACTTTCCTTCTTTGTGGAAGTGAAAAAGCCACCCACTTCCTGTGAAACCTTAAGGCCTCCCTCTTAGGATATACTTAGCCAATCAGCTGTCATTGGAAAAGAGAAGGAGGGGAGTCTGAGCTTTGAAAATCTGGACAGCACTGGGTTACCTTGACAGAAAACCCAAAATGCCACTGAGGTGATGAGGAATGTAAACATCTACTGTCACAGTTAGCAGGACCAGCACAACTGTACGTTTTCCTGACACATCTCTTCTGGGCATTCCTCTTAGCATCTTGCTGGACACTTTGGCAACATTTTAAGTGCACAAGAAAGTCTCTTTTCCCATTTCAATTCATAGGTTTTAGGTGAATAGTTCACAAACTTTTTTGAGCCTAGCCAGTAACCCACATTCAAGAGTTTCCTTCTGCTTACAGGAGGGCAAATGAGGGTAGACCATGGGACAATTTGTGACTGCCCATCCATTTGTCATGATTTACTTTAAAAGCACAAAAAAGTGCTACTCTGACATATAGTGGAAGTTTAATTTAGTTATGGAGGATGCGCTGAGAAATTACTTTATTATTGCAAAATGTTGTATTAATTTTCTGACATAGATTTATGTCCTTTATCTTAGTATTGGAGGCATTCCTTTCTGCTGTCCCTGGTTTTGCAAAATGTCCATTATTTTTATCTCTTATTTTTGCACTGTCCTTAAAATTTTGATTTTCTGGTAAACCTCTGAGAATTACATTCAGTAAATAATGACAGACATTGGAGTTTCGTGCTTCTCACTGTTATGAAAATGCATGTTGATGCAAAACCTGTTGTTCACAATATCGAAATTTCAAAACATCAAATCACTGGTCTGTGAAGACCAGATGATCGAAGTTTTGAACTATCGAACCTTGTCAGTGGAGATTGCCATACAGTGGGGAACAGGAACTTTACCATTCTCTTCGCTGTAGTGCGATCTCGTAGTTGGTATATTTAAGTAGCAGGTGGTGTGGGGTGGCACAGCCACTCACATGAGGGGTGCAGGGTAGCTTGCCCCCCTGCACTGCAAAATGTGAAAGAAGAAGTTTTGTAACATTTTAGGTTTTTTGTAAGATTCAATATTTCAGAACTTCGATCCTCTGGTCTTCGATGATCAGAGGTTCGATGTTCTGAAATTTCGATCCTTTGAAGTAGACCCAACTGGAGGAACAACTTTTTTTAAGGTGTAGGGTATCAAGGAGGACAGGCTCTTTTTGTGACATGAAAAGCTAAACACAGCTCACTACAGAGGAGTCTGTAAGAGACAGAATACGTCTTTCATGTTGAGTGATATACTTAGATAAGTACATGCTTAAGACAATGTTATATTCAAAAATAGGCCCAGTAAGAGATGAGCACATTGGAAGTATGACTTCTATTGGTTGAGAGGAGGTATCCTGGAAATTAGTTGGGTCAGACAGAAAGATTTCCTAATAAGTGTCTGACACTTTCCTGAATAGTGGTATACTAAACATAATAATGAAATGATGAAACATTAAAAATGTCAAAATACAAATATCTTTTGCAACATATTTTTTTGAATATCACCAAACAATATCAAACCCATGACAATGAAATGTGTCTAACGTGGAAGGAGGGATAGTCCTACTCTCCTTATATAGAAGTTCATTTGATATTTTGATTTCATCATAAATTACATACATTAGAAAGGCAAACATTTATCAAGCTGCAAACTTAAATTAGGTGCTTCTGTCACAAAGGGTACCCTTTGATAATATGAAGATTGTAGTCATGATCCATAGAGCAGTAAAACTTTAAGTGTAATTAGGGGAAATTTATACTAACTCCAAACTGTGGTGTTGCAATATATTTCTTATACTCTGAAGTGCAGCAGTCTTAAAGTTTGTATATATGTAACAGGGATGGAGGCACAAGCCCACCACCACCACATCAGGGTGTGCAGGGGAACAAAGTCCCTACTAAAATGCTTTAAATCGTTTACAGCAGTTTTAGCACTAACTCTTTTTATGTGAAGTTGGAATTAATTTTTCAGAGTTGTAGCACTTGTACTCATGGGTCCTCCTGTAATGCTTTCCCAGAGATTCATTAAATCCCTACAGGATCTCATTAAGAGCTGTGGTAAAACAAGCCTGTATTTGCAAAATGGTATTTTGTGATTCAGAAACATACTAGCCATGATGAAGAAAGACTCCACTCAATAATTGACTAATTTGCATGTCTATAAATCACAGTTAACTACCATAAAGTGCAGATCACCACTTCCTGTGGTAGTTAAGTGCAATGGCTGATTTTTTTAGGCAAAGACACACCCCCCCCAAATCATCCTTGTGCATGCACATATACACATCCAAACACACACACACACACACACACACACACACACACACACACACACACACACACACACACACACACACACACACACACACACACACACACACACACACACACACACACACACACACACACACACACACACACACACACACACACACACACACACACACACACACACACACACACACACGCACAAACTCACATGCAGCCCCTTGCATATACTCAGTCACAGAACTCCAGACTCTACCTTACCACTAACATCCTCAGTATTTACCTCTTCTGCAATGGCTGTACACATTCTTTTGGCCATGGTCATTGCTACAGTTTCATAGCAGCAGCCATTACCCTGCCTAAGGCTCATTTACTATGTAAGAGCAGGTTTTTGGTAGCACACCCTACAGACTTTGCATTTTAAATTGTTATCAGTTTGTTTAAATTCTAGTTAAGTGACTAGTATTTCCAACTTGCAGATATATTTGAGTTTGCTCTACTGTCTAAAGCTTAAACAAACACCTTTGCCAAAAATCACATGTATATTCAGTTACAAATTATGTTACCCATTAAATGACTTAACTAGCACTGACTATGTAAAAGGTAGGCTGTAAAATAACAGTGTATTACAGTTTCACTTTGACACCTGTCTGAATGCTGGTGATGTCTCATTTAACCATTGCCAGTCTGGCAGTTGGCACAGGGAATTAATTCTATGAATTGCTAACGAGTTACTTCCTCTAGTACAAGGTTTGATTCCTGCAGCCTCTATTTGCCTACTATGAAATTCTAAGCAAATCACATAACCAGACAGTGCTCTAAGCCAGCTGGGGACTTGGACTGTCTGCTAAATAGTCTCCTGGATCACATGCTGAATATCTACCTATTAAGCACTATAGCTACCTATTAAGCACTACAAAGACTATGAGCAGTATGTAGGATATCCATTTTACCAAAATTTGTGTCAAAACCATAAAAATAAGTCGTTTATATTTGAAGTCTGGTTTGATAATCAAACATCAATCTTGATAAAGCCAGAGGACATAATTCCTGACTCCATGCTTAACTCTTACCTGGCATTCCAAAGGTGTAGATTAGGAACTAGAGGTGGTAGACGTGTATTATAGCTAGTGAAGAATATATTGACTGCAAATTAATGACTTCATTAGCAAATACAAAATGGCTTGTTTTTAATAGCCAATTCAATAAAAATTTAAACTGGCTTGGTGTAGCTATAATATATTTGACAGTGCCACTTTCACAAATAAATTCCAACTCCTTTGGTGCCATCATATATTTATGATATATGAGGTTTTGTACTACAATGAAATGGTTATCTGGGTCTCTGAGCAACTATCCATAGCAGGCTGTACAATGTCAAAACTGATCAGGGCTTCAAGTTAATCTGTGTAAAACCAAGGCTGGAACATTATGCAGCTCAAAGTTGTATGGGTAGCAGCCATGCACAGGGCATATGGGAACCAAAGACCCCATTTGTGCTCATATCCAGATCATTATGGACTCCATGACCATTAGATTCAGACTGGATGCAAGCAACATGGAGTATAGAAGTAAGGGAGGCTGAGTTGATAAAACTATTTAGAAGCATAAAAGAGTGGCACTGCAGGTCTATGCAACCCAGTCTGAGCATTGGAATGTATTAAGTACATGACAATAGTCCTGTTAGGCAAAACAGCTGCAGTAGTGCAATAGCACATGTTGGTATCCACCACTGGAGTCAGTGCTGTCAGAAAGTTACATTGTGGCAACATGTACTAGTGAAGATGATACAGACAGTGAGTCAGATAAAAACATCTTACAGCTCAATAGGTAAATGATCACGTCATTGTTTACAGGAAAACACAACATAACCTGATCAAACTATGCCTCCCACAAGCACAATTGAGGTGTTTTTGTGGCTTGCCCTTTCCTATGGGCACAAATGTATGCATACTGTTGATCATCTTAGCTGCATGGACTTTCCAGTGACTTACAATTACATAAAAAGGCATAATGCAGACCTTTGTTTCATAATACTTATAAAATCCTCAACATTGTACTATAACATGTGGAAGAGCATATCTGGTTTCTAAGGATACCAGAGGCAAAAAACAACACCATGCATATATCCCATGAGATTGTGCACTTCCCTGATATCCTGGACACCATACATTGCACCCATGTTGTTATTATGACCCCACCTGGTCAACAGGAAAAAGGTACATAAGTAGGATGGGTTACAACTCACTGATCCTCCAGGTGATCTGCAATGACCAGGGTATTAGCTATAATGTATCCATGTGCCAACAAAGCAATTGATATGACTCATACCTTTCACACATATCCAAACTATACTAATGGTTCCTGTGAAGGGGCTTCCATTAGGGTCATCTGGTTGGTAGGTACATGCACATTCAAGAGAAAACTGGCTTTTCATACAGATAGCATGCATGCTAGTTGCAGGCCGCATATACTATTGTGTCTTGTGTGGTACAGATGATGCCACATATGCCCTTGAACCATGTATGATGACCCATATTATCAGCCCACTGACAATGGCATAAATGTCATACAATATAGCCAATGATGAATCAAGAAACAGTGGTGGTAACACAGCATATAGACACATGAAGAAACAATGTGGAAAGAGTCTTTGGACTTCTGAAGGTTGATTCTGCTAGACACCTCTGGAAAAGTACTACAATATAGTCTGGAGACATGCAGCAATCTATTTGTAGAATGTGCCATGCTGCACAACATGGCCCTGCAAAAACAGATGGTGTAGCTGCACAATACCATATCAGGACATTCTGTACATGATGCAGCAGCTGTAGCAGGGCCGGAAGAAGAAACAAGGTAAGACAATGGAGGAGCAGAACCACAGCTGAGGCAGAGATGGGCACAATACATTACTGCACTGGCAAAATGGCAGTGTCTGGTCCACAGTTTTGAGCCATGATATAGATAACAGGAAATAAGATAATGCATACAGTGACACTCAGGCTAGGCAGTGCAGTAAGTGTTCTGGCCACACTGTTTATTGGACATCAGCAAACTCATACTTTAGAGCATGGACAGAGCACTGTAAGCATCACTTGCACAAGTGAGGCGGCACAGTAACAGTTGAGTGTGACATTACAATCTGGGGTGGGGTCATAGGAGGTGAATGTAAGACCCTCATATTTTGGGAGGTTGTTGAGTGTCAGGGATGACATTGTCCAATGACATGGTTGGAGTATCACTAGATTATTGTTCTTTGTGTTCATTCGGCTGGCTTGCCATGTAAGAGCTGCACCTCTTCCATGGCAGGGATAGGGTTGAAATATGGGAACTTGCTGGACCACCCTGATGATGTATCCCATGAGTAGATCTTGATGAATATGTTTGCACCAGGGGTGCCAAGTCATGTGCCACTATGAGCAGGGATAGGGTTGAAATATGGGAACTTGCTGGACCACCCTGATGATGTATCCCATGAGTAGATCTTGATGAATATGTTTGCACCAGGGGTGCCAAGTCATGTGCCACTATGAGCACTTTCAACAGCCTCTGTCTGGGGACATGGGACACCTCATTCATATCCATCTCTTATCTGGACCATCCCAAAGTGATGAACCCCATGACCAATGGAGTCATACTGGATACATTTGTAATGTGTAATGTATCACATGGATGCATCAACGGAATGCAGCATTCACTACCAGTGACTTCAGTAGCACTATTCCCTCACTGTTCCAATACTCCAGGTCACTGTGCCGTTCGTGCATGTCCTCATTCCTGCCAGAGAGCACATTTATCAGATACGCAGTGGTATGTATAGCAATTGTTTGCACATAGATGATTAGTCTACACATCTGGTGGTTAATTACAAGTGCCAAATTGATTATCAAGAACAGTTCAGGAGTCATGGTAGCACTGGTTTTTCATTTGTCTCTCACTTATGGTTGATGTAGACACATCAGAGGTGATACACATATCTGACATTGCATTTGGTGGAAACACAGGTGGAGCTCATGTGGGACCATCAACAAGAAGTGGTATGTCAGGCTCTGTTGAGTCCATGCACTCATCCGTGACCTCCACAGGGATCTCTATATGGGTGTGAGTGCTCCCACTCTCTCTAAATGTCTCATCCGTGCCACTCTGTCACTAGACCATGCCACCTACAAGCTGCCATTATTGTTTGCCACAGTAACCTTGCTGACATCTGCCCCCTGTTGTCTACCTGTGGTGGACTGTCCATTAGTGGAATTTGTGTAAGCATGAAAAATAGCACACCAGTGTGAGCCCCTGGGCATAGAATTCTATCTCCCTGTAGCATGCATGGTTTGGCACATGGAAAACAGTGCTAGTCAGTAGTTTAGAAGACATAACTTACTGAGCAAGACACTGGTACTTGCTAACCTGAGGTGCCTTGAAAACAGAGGTGCATGCCACAAATAGTACCATCCTCTCCACTTCATGCATACACAACATCATAGCATACTATTATAGTCAATACTAACCTTATTTACTTATTTTACATTTGTTTACCAGGATGGTCCAACTGGGACAGTGCACATTGTCAGCGGAAGCCCGGTGAGAAACGCTCCATTCATAGCTTACATAAAATTGTCACAGAATAATAAAAAATATTAACAGAATAATGTTAAAAACTGTAACATAATAATGTAAACAAATAAACATAATAGCTTAACAGAACATGGTATGAAACACTGGGTAAAGAAAACATTACATAGTTTAACTTATATGTGTGGAAGAGCATAAGATTAGTTAGGAAGTTTGGCTGGCAAAGAGATTCACCTAAACAAGTAGGGCATAGTTAATAACACTTCAGTGTTGAAAGATGCAGATAAGAATGTAATTATTTATAGAAGAGTAGTGCTGCTAGAATAGATAGGTTAACAGAGTTAAATACGCACAGCAGAATTATATAAATAATGATTACGTTAGCATTTAACTTATATTACATGTGCAAAGCCAGCATTCATACAGGTGTCTTTTGAGAAATATTTTGAAATGATTAAGGATGTTTATGGATGTAATACTATGAGGATGGGCATTCAGTTCTTTGCAACAAAGTTAGAGTAAAGAGAGTTAGCTGCTGTGTTGGATGCTTTGGTAACTTGGAATAAGTCTTTGTTAGATGATCAAAGAATACAAATATTATTATTATTAACCTGGTTGTTTGCCTACTGACATATGGGTAGATGATGCCAATAAGTGGCTGGTCCTCACGTCTAAGAAGTGATAGCAAAATTTCCTCAACCTCCATTAGCTACTTCAGTGTTGGTGGCCCACCCATCAGGGATGTTTCTTTCCCCTGCAGTATCCCAAGCTTTCTGACCTAAATGGGAGCTCATATCTGTAACTCTCATTTGTACCTGTTGTAGCGACCTATTATGTCCATCCACCGTATTCACATCTTGCACTATGCATTTCCAGCTCTAGAGTCTGACTTGCACACAGATGGGCTGCATTAGTTCATCATTCTTCTGGCTTGTAATCTTCTCCAGGCATTTCCCCATTCTGGCAGTCATATCCATATCTGCATACCTGCAGAGAAAACATGTCATTTAGAGGATGAGTGTTTGTGTGTGTGTGTGTGTGTGTGTGTGTGTGTGTGTGTGTGTGTGTGTGTGTGTGTGTGTGTGTGTGTGTGTGTGTGTGTGTGTGTGTGCATGTGCGTGTGCTCTTCTTCATCGTGCCTGCGTCTTTCCCTCAATGTATCCACCTGGATATTACCAGCAGTTGTCATTTTGTAATTCTTACTCATATATATACATGCAGGTATGTAGGGCCATGGTGGTTGCTCATCCTGTATTCCATAGTATACCATGTAGTATCCCATAGCCATTGCATCACCCACCTCACAGGCATACACAGTTGTGTCATTTGGCTCTGTGATGGTCCTGCATGCAGCATGCTTGAGTGTCTCTGTGCTTCTGCACCTGCACACTTTACACATGCATGTGCTGTGTTTCTATCACTCTATGCTATATGTGAGGTGGAATACCCTTGTTATGTTTCAGCTATACAGACCACTGGCCAATAACCCTCTCTTCCCCTGACAGGTACTGCAAGCATTGCAGGGCTACAACAGCTATATTACCAGCCTACTTCTCCTTTCTTCTCTCTCTCTAATATCCCATGTGTTTTTTGTTTATTTGCATGTTTATTTATTTATATAATAACTATGTATTATCATTTTGTTGACTTGGGTAGCCTGTCTCAACTCAAAAAGGGATTCTCTTCAGTGGTGACCCTTGGAGAAAAGCTCCAGACAAAGCTACTAGCATGAAAACCTGAATCCATACATCTCAACTGTCCAGATTTTTGCAGAATATCCAGATTATTTTCTTATATTTTCAGTCTATTCCTCATAGAAATGTATGTTTTTCTGGCAAATCATTAAGGATTGAAGTCACTAAATAATGACATACATTTGAGTTTCAGACTTCATGTGTTTTAGAAAATGCATGCTAACACAAATCTTGTTATTCTAGCAACTTTCAAAGTTTATGAGTAATATTTAAAATGTGTCCCTATTGTTGTGTTGTGTTGTCCAGTTTTGTTTGTTTTCCAAGCTGCTGAGGAGCATTAACTAAATATGACTAGTTGCAGTAGAAAGCAATAGTTCCTAAAACCCACTTTTTAAGTGCCATATTACTGAGACACATTATGTTCAATCTACTGACTGTATGAAATTAAGAAAGTGTCATTTCTAATTAAATTTAATTCATGCTCTTTATTAAGTTATTACTGATTTAGTAAATTAGTAGTGATTTGACTCACATCTAAGCCAAACTAAAAAAAGTGCCAGTTCTAGTGTGGTACTTCAAACCCTCAGTTTTAAGTACTATTTTTCACTGAGATATCACTAATTCCATCTGTGGATTCTACAAAACTGAGTCAGTACCACTTTTAAAATGTGTTTGGCTGGCTGTCTTGAGTATGCTATTTTGCCTCAGAGCTGATTCAAGACCAGTAGTAGCACCATGCTAAGGTAACTAGGGAATTAACTAATATTTGAGTACCTCTATTACAGTTTTTACCCTTGAACAAATTGTGTGAGATATTGTAACCATACATAATTATAGTATTGAAAATCGAGCACACTATTTTTCCTTTGTGCATTCGCTTTCAAAAGGGGCTGAACTTTAGGCAACATATCTAATTTAGTATTACTGTTGGCTATAATGTGAGTTTGGTGCATACCTTTCAACCTCTTAGTGCAGGAAATCTGGACAAAACCTAAAATAAGGGGGAGGGTGAAAAGGTCCAAAAATAGGGACAGATTTTAACTATTGTTCTTATAAACTTAGAATGGTGATGGAATAAGAGGTTTTGTGTTAGCATGCATATTCTAAAGGATATAAAGTCTGAAACTCAAATGCATATCATTGTTTAGTGATTTCAGTCCACAGTGATTTGCCAGAAAAAAAACACAAATTTTATGAGGAACAGATAAAAAATAAGAGGCAAAAATCTGGGCAATCTGTGAAAATCTGGACAGTTGAGAAGTATAGTTTGGTGATGTGCTGTCACTGGAAACAATATTTTCTTAAAGGACATCCTGTTTATTCACCTCCAGAGTCTACTTTACCTTGCAGCATTTCTTTCCTGTTTTACATACCACTTCTGCTATTCTACTTTTCACGTTTTCTAAAACTGGACATCACCCTCTTAACTTCATTGCGTATAAATAACTATTCCTATTTGTTTCCTCTTTATTATGGGTTTGAAATACTTTAACCAGTATGAAAGGCATACTCCCTGCTTTGAAACACTCCCTAACATGGGTCCAAAACCACACACACACAAGCTATAAATTACAAGTGCTCTATCTGATGTATGACCTCTGCAATGCTTGTCTAACTTAATTTAGTTTAATAAGTGGTTCTATATACCATAACTGTTGTTAACCCTTGTCTCTGTCTGGATCTCCTTTTTTATTTTCAGTTACTCTAAGCCATAAAGGAGTACATTCTCCACTAGGTCTTACCTCAGTCTCTATAACGAGTCTGACTTCCTTCAACATTTCTCAGTCAGAACTGTACTGTTGGTGAGATAGCTCAAGGTAAGTGACCTGCTGGAACCTCTTTTCATATCATTCTGTTCTAAGGATTAACCAAATTCCAGAGCAGTGAAAATCAATCTGATCTCCTTCTTCACTGGCTACAACTAGGTTGCAAGCCATACCATTCTGATTGTTGCTTGCTCAGCAAACATTACTTGAAGCTTCTCTCAAGTCAAGGATATTGGGAAATTACCAAAGAGCAAAAGTACATTCAGCAGACTTATAGGTCAGTTCTGGAAAACATAGTTACCTCAGACTAGCCTGCTCCACACAGCCTTGCTTTGCTGTTCTACCCTACCCTAATTCACCCACCCTTACGCCATTTCCTTTATACTATCCATAACCAACCTCTATACTACAAACTACCAATTACAGCTTATCAGGCTTCAGCCACTCTCCTTTCAATTAACTTCTCTTTGATAAAACAATTCACTTCTCTTTGCTAAAATATTCATTAGAACTTACTGACTGGTCCTACCTTTCTTCTGTTCTCTTCTTAAACCATCTCACTTGGACCCTACATTTCTTGCAACACCTTTTTATATGCCTTCACTTTGTCTTACTCATTATTTCTACTACTAACTTAATCTTGAACAACGTTCAATAAACTTCAGTGCTTCCTGAGTGGTCTGCATTGCCCTTCATTGCCATATGTATCACTATTTCAGTTCCTAACACATTCTCACATCCATTCCACATATAGTTCTCTAGCACCACTGCTACTTTCTCATTCCTTCTCTATCCCTCACTTGTTTGTATCATTTCTTTCTTTCTTTTTTTGCTATCTTTTTCCTCCCAGAGCAAACCATCAGTAGACCCAGTGTCAATGTTGCTCACCTATCCCTCCTGGCCTCCCCAGAGTTTCTATGATAAGGGTTAGGGCCAATGAGGAGATCGAGATATCCAGGATCCTCATCATACTTTTTCCACCCATTGTACATCTCAGTACACTCTATGGGTGGGATGTGCAATGGATAGGCCATGCTGATCAAATTCTGCAAAGGGCTAACATTGGCAAGCTGCCTTGCCCACATTCAGGAAGCACTTTGTAATTGTTTCCCTAGCCTTCATGCGGGAAGTCTAACTAACCTGTGTGCCTCATGCATGTGCTACTCCCTCCTCTCCATGCAGGACATGCATGGCCATCCTCCACTCTCAGCTCCTGAGACACCTGAGCTACTAATCAAACCTGGGTCATTTGATGTATAGTAAGGTCTTTATCTCTATATGTCACATTGCTGTCTGTTTTCTGTATCACGTCTTACATTAACTCAACAAATACTATTTATTGCAACCACCCAATACTGGTCTGTTTAATACTAACACACCACTTTCATCATTCTCCACTTCTGTCAGCTTTACAGACTCCTGTAACCCACTGATATTTGCTATCTGGTATGCCCTCACATACCGTATTCATTAACTTGGCCTTACATATCTTCACTATCACCCACACACTGTCACACATTCACTTCTTCTACGGTGCAATATTCTCCACTTCCTACCTTCTTTTCTTTACTCCTCATTTTTCTGTTTACCTCTGCATTCATAGATTACTCCTTTTTCAATAATACCATCTCTAATCACAACCTTTTCACAACTAAGCCTACCATATCCATTACAAATAGTGACAGCCTTCCTTACTGAACCAACTATACCAAATTCTTGACACCAATAAACAGGCCAACCTTTATATAGATATTTAAGTTTCTTAGAAGAGCAGCTCCACTGTCAGTATGCCATGCTGTCAATAAATTTATCACTACCATTAATGTGTTCACACTCCTTCTATGCAACGATAGTGAACTAAACCGTGGGCCAAACACTAATACTCAATTAACCAGTCTTTTCTCTACTCAAATTCCTTATGCAAACAGAATTTTTTTGAGTTTCCTATTTATAGCATATGCTAACACATGTAGTCTGAGTAATAACTGGGGCCAGTTTGAACTGTGGACCCCAACAAACCATAGCTAAAATGGAAACATGGCTAAGTCAGTCTCTTTAGTTTCTACTTCCATTCAGCAGAAATATGGAGCAAGACAAGAGGGCAAGACTGCTTTATTTGTAGACAATACTGCAAACCTCACCCCAACTCCCATATCTACATCCAACTCAGACTGTGACAAGGTGGCTAAATGGGTTCTAAGCCAGGTACGGCTTGGATGTGATACCAAAGTATTCATAGCTGCCACATATCTCCCCGTTAGTCCCATCCTTACAATCTGTACTTATTAATCACTAAAGAACTACTTATTTTAGGGACTTACAGGCAAAAAGAAAAAGAAAAAGAAAAGAAATGAAAAACTAAAGCAGCAAAAAACATTTCTGCCACAACATAGTTTTTTTGCAAATTGAAATAAATAAATCCGTCAATAAATAATTAAAGTTGTATAGCCTTCTGTGTGCAAATTCAATGCTGTTCATGTGTCTTATAATGTTTGTCTTATTGTATGAGCTATGAGATTGTGTGTGTGTGTGTGTGTGGGGGGGGGGGGTGAAGGCTCCTCTGCTAAACATGACCAGGGGCTCACCTTGTGCCTTCTGTTTCAGCCTGTCGGAGGGGGGGTGAGTGATTCTCCTTTGAAAGAGGAGAGAGGTGTCACCTGTGGTGACATGACAGCAGTGAAAACTGGTGGCAGTTGAAGTGCATAGTCAGATGAATGACTAGATGACTACATCAATAATTTGCAGCACATGTTGTAGTGGCTTGGTGAGCTGCTTGACTGGCAGGCCCATTCAACCTCCAGATGAGCAAATGGCCTATGATACCAGCTACCTATGTGTGTGAT
Source organism: Protopterus annectens (assembly GCF_019279795.1). Classification (NCBI taxonomy): domain Eukaryota; kingdom Metazoa; phylum Chordata; order Ceratodontiformes; family Protopteridae; genus Protopterus; species Protopterus annectens. The sequence goes on along the minus strand of NC_056733.1, from coordinate 414,347,963 downwards.
GCTTGAGTATGTTACCCTCTAGGCTAGCTTGACTGTTAGCCATACCAGCAGCCCACACTGCACCTTCACAGTGTTAACCTTACCTTTTGTGTCCTTACCCATACATTGTGTGTTGGTATTACCTTTCCATCCCCAGCTGTCTACCCTGTGTCTGTATGTGTCCTCCACTGTCCACCCCACCTTTTGTGTCTACGCCACCCCGTCTGGATCTGTATTCAATGTTTGTCTGTTTGCACTTACCTGTCCTGCTCCCTCTGTCCTTTTCAAAATAATCTTTGATTACTTTTCTCATCTGCCCTTCTGTTTTAAAAATAAAATGGGTATTTATCACAAAAATGCATAACTGTCCTCTCCTGTACTAATTGTTCCAAGACTGTCTATGCTTGTGCATTTCTCTGTACCTGCTATCCTCCCTTTCCATATTTTCCTATCTACCCTTTTCTTCCTCATTTATATCACAAACAGGCTGACCACTGTGGTGTGCATACCTACATTGCTGTTCTTGTTGGGTGAGATGTAGTGCAATAGCCTCCTACCTGTCACTGAGTGCCAAAGGCTGCTGCTAGAAATCATGGCTCTGTGTGCACCTGCTCATACAACTTTGATATTGGATGGATTACTTATGATGTCATATGCATCATCCATGCTCTCCATGGTGATGCCATAGAGCTGCAATGTCTCTTACCATAACCCATTTTCTTTATTATGTGGCCTTTCACTCAGTGCGCCAGCAGTATCTGTTGTCTTTTACTTCCCTAATTAGCATTTCGATGCTTCAAGTAGCAAGCTTCCTTGGTGTTAGTACTGCACAAGTGTGCTGCTCAGCTCTGTGAATCCCAGCCCAGAAAGAAGACGTGGTGAGCAAAGGGTTTTTATTCTTAACTCATGGAAAAACTCAAACCATATGCCATCTCAGCAAAATGCATGTAAAGACTGCAAATATCTCAGTTCAAAATATGTCAATCTATGGCTAAAATTTCTAAGATATAGTGTCACAAAATCTACAACTACATTTTTGTATTTTTGTCAAACTCAGACTTGGTATCAAGATTCATATGTTATTCCACATAAATCTCTACAATTTCCTGCAAGGAACTCTCAAGTTAAGACCCATGAATAAAGCACTCTTAAAATGTTTCACTGCCTGAGTATTACTCATGCTTATCAGGCATTCTTCTGCATATTACTGGAAGCATTTTTATTCTGGGACAAGAGTTAGGAGCTTTTTTTTCCATCATCAGGAAACGTATTAGTATTAGTTTAATTTAACATGAAGCTATGATATTTCAGGAGGAAGTGGCATGTTTAGATTGTTACGTGATTTACTCCATGAATTGTGAAAAATTTACAAAGACTAGACTGGTTAGAGATCAGGTTGACGGATGATATTTATAATGATGTTCTAAATATTATAGTTTAACGTTATCCTCAAATGTATTAGTAAGATAATGCTAACAGTGTTACCATATTATGCTGTCTATTATAGCCTTTGTTTTGTTTTAATTTCTTTATATTGTAACTAGGTCACGGTTAAAAAGATCCTAGTGGTCCTGGTCACCTACCAATTAAATACATAAAGCACAAGCATTCAGCATCCATCCTGCTTGGCAAAGAGGATTAACAATGGATATGCTGCCAAGCTTTTTCCTGCGATCTGAGGTTGTTTTCCCTTGGTCACCATCGTTAAGTGTTTGACTCTGGGCAAGTTACCTAACTGCCCAGTGCTCTAATATCAATCCAGAAAAATAAAAGGCATTTATGGGTTAATTTATGAACATTTACAGGTTGGGAGTGTGGCCTAATGGTTAAGGTGTTTGCCTTACAAACACAAAGTACATGGTTTGAATCTCACAGGGGATAATTGGCTAGGCTTAAAATGTCTCACAAGGGCAATTAGCCTGGTACTAATCTATAAACCTATGCCCATATCTTTCTACTCTCCCTGATTTTTCCTCATATTTTTCCTGCCCCTTGTAAAATGTTTGCTCATCTGGCAAATCACTGAGGATTACAGTCAGTCCATAATAACAGACATTACAGTTTTACACTTTTTATTTTTCAGAATATGGCTGTTAATGCAACACTTGTTGTTCCATTAACCTTTTTAAGTTAATTGGAGCAATATTTAAAAATTGTCTCTGATTTTGGCCCTTTGCCCCCCCCCCCCTTTATTTTTGGCTTTGACCTGAATTCTTGAGGAAAGAAGTTGAGAGGGGTTGTGTTAGATAAAGTTACCAGGTAAATAAATGAATGAAAGAAAAAGTTTAAAGAAAATCTTCTACTTTATATATTGCAGTACATTGTTATGGGAGTATTATACTCAGAAGGCTCAGTCATTAACTGAGTATTAGGTTATGACTATATCGGTTGAGATCTTAGTTCAGCTGCAGGGTCAAGTTTCCTCAGCACATGTTCAGAAAGGAGTTTTGGAATTTCCCTAGTGTCCTGTCATAATGTCAAGCACTCTCAGTATAATACAATGCTATCTTTCAGAAAATAGATACACAGAAACAACAGCTAACATATGCAGGCACACATTGAAATTTATTAGTTTCATATCTATTTATATACTAAGTTTTGATGTGTACCTGACTTTTCATTATGTATTAGAATTTAATTCCTTTCAGAAGTTTCCAAATTTTATAGTTGAACCTTAACACTAATGCTTTATTCTGTATGCTAATAGACCACATGTTATTCCTCTCAGACTTATCATGTGGGGATCAGATCAAACTTTTCTTCATTTAGTCACTCACACCAGGTACAGTTCAGGTCAAGCATTCTGCCATTCTTGCTTTTCATCAGTTTAATTGAGTTGGTACTCTATCTTAGAGGGAGTATGCCTAGTAGCTTCCCCATTCTTTTGAAAAGTTATCAATCTCTGTTTTACGGGAAGGCACATCTATGCACAGCACAGAAACTGAATACTTGTAGTGTTACTTTTATTAAAAAAATCAAGAAAGAGTAGTTTCTTATAACAGCATATGCATGCTAATAAATGCAGAACTGAATCATCCACTAGCTTGAGCTAAATTGTATTACTGTCAACATTTTAAAATGCTGTGTTATATTTATCTGGTTTGCTGAAGGCCCTTCATTAGTGCTGTTTTAATTAGAACATTATTTCAGTTATAAATCACAAGATAAAAAAAAAACAGTCTGTGAATGTTGCTCAGTTCATCCCACGTGTTAGATACTCAGTGTCTAGCCAAAACTCATCACTATAAAAGCACTTTTTTTTCCCATTGTGGGCCAAATATCCTCCACGTTTGTAAGGGGAAACCCCTTCCTAATCACAAACATTTTTAAATACCTTCTCCACTGTACTCTAGAGTTCCTAAACAGAAATCTATTGATCTACTGTTGCCATTTTCATTCATTCTTCAACAATTGGGTTTGGATCGGACCCTTGGATCTGACTCGGCCACTTTTTACAGCTTGTAAAACACTGAAAGCTCTTGAGCTCCTCTCCTACCCATAATGCATTAGTCCCCTAACATACCTCAGATCTCACTTACTGCATTTGTGTACAGACATGGTCACAGTTAGCTCTTGAGATTTGTTATATTTGTGAGTAGAAAAAGCAGATTTTGTATATTTTTTTCTTCTATCTTCATTCTTTAATAGCCCTCTCTTACCATTTCTGCACTTTCTAGTGTAAGTTTTATTATCATTGTTGGTATTTTCTTGCTTTTCTTTCCTATCATACCCTAGCGGTAGTCTTGGTTACCATTGTTGGTAACTTTTCCCCTTTACTGTTTCCTTATTAAAAAAAAAAGTTCTCCCTTTCTCTTAGAATATAGCTTTTGGGTATTTGCTATAGAAATGGCTGAAAAATTATCAGGATTTAAAAAATGCAAGACTTGTGGCCACAAGATATCACTGTCAGATGCTCATGATTCTTGTGTCTATTGTCTAGGCCCAGCTCATTTAAAGACATCCTGTGATATATGTAAGGCCTTTAGTCCACAGGCATTGGTGGATAGGAAAAATAAGTTTGTTTTGAATGGTTTGCTTTCTTCCACTTCTTCTCAGACAGTATCTGTAGTTCAAACCTCCAAGAAAACAGACATAAAAGAGGCAAAGAAGCATCCTTTGAACCCTTCTGGATCTCCTGCTCAGAGCTCAGCTATTTGTGCAGAACCACCTCAAAAACTACTTAAACTATTGGATCCATCTTCATTGTATCCAAAGGCAAAACACTTGTATCCTACAGCTTCTGAAGCCAAATACAAATCATAGGATCTGACCCACTTGGATCCAAAGAACCTTACATGGACCTGATATGATTCATCTCTGGATCCCGTCCCATCCTGTCTCCTATTCCCATTCCTGAAGAGACTCAACCAATCCAGGACTTCATCCATTGCATCATCTTCTCAATACTCCAAAAGTTTGACCAAAGCAGATGTGGATACGATGATGAAGACATTTCTCTTGAAGCAAGTACAAATGGGGGTTCTCCAGGCTCCTACCACATTGGGTCTGGAGACCTTCATAAATACTACTCCACCAATTTTGTCTCCTCCTTCAATCTGACCTTTAGTTTCAGAGCAAAGAATCCCAGATCCATCCATATCAGTTCTTAAGTTTGTCATATCTTCTACTCCGGTATCATCTCCGAGTGGACTGGATCCAAGTGCATCAAAGATGGATGACTTTTGAAGCTGTAGTGTAAGTGCACAATCTGGGGTATTAGAGTCAATTCTCAGACTGTCAGAGCCATCTCTGCCCTTTGGAGCCTCAGATCTTGCCAGCTCGACTCTAATTTGTCTTTGGGTCAGCAGGAGTCGACGGTTAGGAAGCACATCTTCTCTGAGACATTGGCTTCTTCCTCTCCAAGCAGGCATTCTGCCTTTGAAGAAGTGGAGAGAGTTTTCTCTGCTCCCAAACCCACTTGTCTTTATGTCAAGAGCCTCAACATCCTACTCCACAAGGACAGCCATTTCATAGCCTCCAGGATACCCCTCAGGGTATGTTGATGTCTTCTGATACTTCTATGGAACACCCCCATAAAAGAAGTCCCTAGGAAGAGAAAGGGTAAAAGGAGGCACTCCCTTCATGAGTCTGTCATGGAAGATACTGATTTCGATGAGGGGGAAGGGTCCCCAAGATCACCACCTGAGATGTCTCCTCTTTGCAGATGTCATAGATATCCTACAACAAAGAGGTGGTTGGTCTACTAATAACCCTTCCCAAGAAGAATCTATATTCTTGGAAGCCATTGGGTCTGGCCCATCAATCTCCTGGGTGACTTTGCTCACTGATGAGCTCATTGAATTGGTCTTTCATTAGGTGGTGAAAGAACCTGACTCCATTAAGCCAATCCCTAAAAGAGTGGACAAGATTTTGTCACTGCCCAATGATAGGGAGTTTTGGAGTAAGGGAGTACCTGTGGATGCTTTGGTCATAGCCGAGGCCACAAAGAAGGAACTTGTGGAGCAAAGTTTCTCTGTTCACCCTCCTAACAGGGGGTATAGGGTGATGGACAGATTTGGGAAGTGAGTGTATGCTTCAGTGACCTTTGCACCTCAATCACTGAATTATTTTATACACTTTACTAGACTACAGAGGGATTTGATTAAAAAGCTCACCAAATCCCTCTCAGGGACCATTACTTCTGGGGTAGAAAGTTCTATTGCTTCACAGTGGACTACCCTACAGTCCATTTCAAATTTGTCCATGAGGCTCATTTCACATGCAGCTGAAGGTATCTCAAGGGTGGCAGGTTCAGGCATTTCCATTAGGAGTCATGTCTGGATGTGCCTGTGTGATTTCATGGAGCCCTTCAAGTCTTTTTCATCAATGCTCCTTTTGATGAAAGTTCACTATTTGGCCCCAAGGCTAAAGACTCACTAGCCAGGTGTGAGCAGGAAGGTAAAAACCTGTCTGCTGTGAGCGTATGTTTTTTGATCCCTCAAAGAACCTTTTCCAGGAATCAAAGGGGGTGGTTGAAAAATGTGGTTCAAAAAGTCCCAGAGTCCCTTTCAAGATCCATGTGAAGATTTACCCTGATCAAGTTCTTCAAGTTCGCCCCTTCACTCTTCCTCAGCCCAAGGCCATAGTGACCACAGATGCTTCCCAAAATGGGTGGGGGAAACTTCTTGGAAAAAGCCCAAGGAACATGGTCTCTCAAAGAGGCCAATACACATATCACTGTCCTAAAAATGAGTGCTGTCCTACTAGTGTTGCAGGCTTTTCAAGACACTCTCCCATCCTGGACCATGGCAATTCAGATGGACAATATGTCAGTGGTCTGCTACATCAACAAGCAAGGTCGAACCAAATCTTACCCCCCTTTGTCAAGAAGCATTCAGAGTGTGGCAATGGACAATCTTATCTAATCAATTTCTGATAGCAATACACATCCCAGGGAAGTCCAGCTTGATAGCAGACACGCTTAGCAGGTCCATTCTAATGCCTCATGAGTGGTCTCTTAACATGAAAGTGGCAGAAAAGATTTTCCATCGATGGGACAACCTTGCTGTGATCTTTTTGCATCTCCCCTCAACAAGTGCATCAGGTTCTTTGCCTTGATCCCCCCACCTGGGGAGTCATAAAGAGATGCTCTTCTCCATGACTGCCCCCCTCAGTCTTCTCTGTGCTTTCCCCCAGTACATCTAATCCCCAAATTTCTTCAGAGAGCATCACGATTTAAGAGTACAGTCATCCTTATTGCTCCTTATTGGCCTGATCAGATTTGGTTTCCTTTTCTTTGGACTCATCTCCTTTGCCAGCCTTGGACTCTGGATCAAACTCTGAAACTCCTGTCTCACCCAACAGACTCACTACACCCAGACATTCTAGGCCTAAAGTTGACCACATGGTTTCTCCAATTCCACTAATAGCTAGACAGCCCAAGCTCTCCTTTCCTGCCCATGACATTCTCTTCTTATCCCACAAAGCTTCCACTAGAAAACTTTATAAAAGCAAGTGGAAAATATTTGTTTTTTAGGCACAGCAAAAGGATATTGACTCATTTCCTGCACCAGTTCCAAAAGTTCTGGAGTTCTTATCTGCAATTTTTAAAGAGGGAGCTAGTTCCTCACCTGTTAAGGTACAACTAGCTGCCATTTCTAATTTTCACATAGGAATCAATAATTTGCCTTTAGCCTCTTCCATACTTTGTAAGGCTTTTATAAGGGGTACCTTTCTTCTCAGTCCTCCTTTCAAAGATCCCACTCCCCTGTGGGATTTGAGTTTAGTGTTACAATCCCTTACCCAATCCCCCTTTGAACCATCGGCCAAAAGTTTTAACCTGGAAAACTGTCTTTTTGGTGCCAATTGCCTCTGCTAGAAGAGTTTCAGCATGTCATACCCTATCTTCTAAGCCTCATTGTCTGATTTTCCATAAGGATAGGGCATCCTTAAGAAACAACCCATCTTTCCATCCTAAAATGGTGTCAGAATCCAATACTAATCAAACTATCAACCTCCCAGTCTTCTTTCCAAATTTTTCAAACAAAAGAGAGTACATATTACAACTGTTAGATGTCTACAGACAGTTACTATATATATATATATATATATATATATATATATATATATATATATATATATATATCCATCTATATATATATATATATATATATATATATATATATACATGGTTTCACTTCATAAACACGAATTGCTGAAATATAGAATTTCAGCAATTCGTGTCCATGAAGCCGAAACGTCTAAATAACGAAAGTGCATAATTGCGAATAGGGCTATGTCAAATTTGCACTTATGCATTTTTGTTATCATACAGAAGTTTTCTGCTGGGATGGTGTCTGCAGTTTAAGGTGAGTGAGTGTACGTGAGTGTTTTTTGTAACTTGTATGAGTGGGTCAGGGTAGGGAGGTGGGGGTATAAGTGTGTGTGTTGGCTGTGTGTGATTTTTTTTTTACTGCTTGTGCAATCTTGGAGTTAGTATATATAAGTAGGTGGAGTGTGGGGGGTGCAGGGAGGCTTGCCCCCCTGCATATGTGTAGTGTAGGTGTGTGTCTGTGTGGTGTTGTGTTATATTTCAGTGTTTTGTGGTGTGGGTGTTATGGTTTGTGTGTTGTGTGCTGTATGATGTGTGTTCAATGTTGTGATTTTGTGGTTGTGAGGTGTCGGTGTTTTAATGGTTTCGGCTTTATACTGTCAAAACGCTGAAATTCAATATTTCAGCATTTCGGCAATATGAAGTAAAACCATGCATATATATATATATATATATATATATATATATATATATATATATACACACACACACACACACACACACACACACACACACACACACACACACACACACACACACACACACACACAAGTTTGCTGTTTGTACTGGGAACCTTCTGGTACTGTGGAAATTCAGGAAAAATTTGTAGTTTCTTGGAGTTTTAGATTCAGCTGTTTGCAATTTCACTAAACTATTCCTCAGATTTATTTATTTGTTATTTGCTTCTTAATTGGGTAGGTGAGCTTATCTAAAATGGATCCTTTCCAGTAATAGTATGGGCTGAGACAAAACAAGTATACAAATAATTAAAATAGTGCATTTAAGGTAACAGTACAAGTAAAGTATAAAACAATGCAAAGCATAGTTATATTATTTCATTATTAGATTGAACAAATAATATGCTAAGAAGTAACACAGTTGATGACACATGTTTGTATGGCTATGGATATTAATGTGATAAGTGGTATTATGGTTGATAAAGCTGCAATTTATTAGCACATGGACTTGTAGTAACATAGATGAGATAACAGTAAGTGTGTTAGACAAGAAGAAAGACAGGTAACCTGACAAAAAAAAGGAAAAAAAAAAAAAAAAAAAAACACTTCAGAATGCAAGATTTCAAAATGTGAAGCAATACAGCACTCAGAAATTTAGGCAAGAGACATGCCCAAAGTTAGAAAGTCCTACAGAAATTACAAGACATGAATTTTTGAGAAAGGTGGAAGGGAAGGGTGATTGAAATACACTAAAAGTTAAGGGTAGGATGAAAGGTAATTGAAAGTGCTAGGTCTACATGTTATTAGCACAATGAAACGATATTGCATTTCTATCAGCTATTTAGGAGTTCAAGACTGTGAAAACAAGAGTAAGAAGAATGAAAATTTCAGTGGCGCAGACATTCTGGATGTTCTCCCTGAAGCACTCTATAGATGTTTGTTAACACATTTTGTATGGTAGCATTGTCATTGACTTTAGGCTCAGGAAATGACTGCAAAGGTCCTTGGAATAGTCCATTCTCCCAGTTAACAAACACAATAACTAACTAAATAAATAAATAAATATTTGTGAATCTGATTATTTATTTATTCATTCACTTATGGCTCCCTACTGAATTGATAGGATTCAAAATGCGGAGTGCCAACGAACAGAAAAAAAAAGACTGAAAATGCACGAGAAAATAGAATTTTGAACATCGCTCTTCTAAAACACTTATTTTTTTTTACCCCAGTATGGAGTAAGCCCTTCACTCTCAAACTCAAATTTGCTAACGATAAGATTGCCATACCTCAGAGTATATGAAAGTCTGGATATTCAGACATTTAGTCTCAGCAGTGAGTCCTGGCATTTCAAATGGTTACCTTCATTCATACTTTCATTCTTTGTTAACCTGGTAGGGGAGCTGACCCTGGAAATAGGATATTTAAAAAGCAAGAAAGATGATAGAGAAATGATTTTTTTTTGCATTTAAAGTAAGACATTGATTTTACATACCATTCTTTTATAGTATAATATTACTTTATTAATTACATTTAGTTTTGAAAGGCTTTTGCTCTGAATAAAGCAATTGCTAATTTATGGATGTAATAAATATTTTCTGTCAATATATCAACTGGAAAGGCCCCAATGATTTTTAACCAAAAAATGAAATGCCTTAAATCCCTCAACTGCTTGCTACAGTACCTCAACTCTTTTTATACTCACTAACCTATTGGTTGACCTGTATCTTACTTTTTGAGCCACGATAGACCCAGCCACATATGACATCTTCAAACACCCATATTAGGGACCTACATTTACACAACAAATAAACAGGACTTACTAGAGGGATAGATTCCTAACTTAATGTATTCCCAGCCTATGGAATGAGTTACCACTACAGGTGCAGTAAACTGCTACTCTGTCTGCCTTTAAGGCTAGTCTGGATTACTGGATGGGTGTACATAAATTTACACCAGGGTTATCATGTAAGACCTTGCTTGATTTTAAAGGTGTACGTGGTTAGGGCTCTTGCGGTCCCTGTGATCACTTGCCTAATACTGTTTGTATGTTTCTAAGAAACTGCTAGTGTTAAGTAAGTTAACAGTACTACAGAGACTAAAATGTGATTGGGCCTTCTTGTGTGCTTAGTAGAGTGTTAAGCTAAGGTAAGCTAAAACTAGAATTATGGTGGCATTGAGTCTGGTGTTTCCAGTTTAAGGATAGTGCAAGACAATATAAAAGATCTGAAGTAAGGGTGCAATTTGTTAGGTACAGGAAGATTTGAGTACTCTAATTAGTGCTGACTATTAGTTTTGTAGTTGTTAACGTGGAATATAGTTTGGGCTGAGTCTTCTGATTCATAGCAAAGGTCTAGAAATTGCAAGTGGTTTTAGTGACTTTGTAAAATATTGCACAGCTACATGAACAAGGCTGTAGTGAATGCTAGTTTTATCAGTCTAAAAACTGTAATTGATTTTAATGTGTTTGGAACATTCAGCACAGCTATGTAAACAAAACATTTGTGTATGTTAGACTAATGTGTGATATTATGAGTTGTGATTGTTTCGTTTTACAACAGCAGTTACTAGTTTCGAGTTTTGAGTTTGTGTTTCCTAATGTGTGATATTGACATAATAGGAGTAGATGCAAGATATACTATAAAAAGTTTTAACACTTTGGGGTGGCAGCTGACTTGAAAAAAAGTTCCATCAGAAAAGTTAAGGTTAATGGGAATGTGATTTATATGTGCATGTGTATATCTATCTATCTATCTATCTATCTATCTATCTATCTATCTATCTATCTATCTATCTATCTATCCATAGATATAGATATATTTGCAGTACGTTGTTATTATGTGACTACTGCAATATTGTTGTCATGTCCAGTAATGATCTTCTAATCACAAGAAGAGCACATTGAAGGCAGATCATTTGGGTCTAATAGGTAAATGGGATTGCAACAAAATATTATAACTTATTCCTTTAGTTTCATGACATCTGAGATAACTGTATTAATTACAGGTATAAGAGAGTAGTACTATATGCGTACATTTGTGTTTTTGTAGTGCATGTGTGGAGTGCTTTGTCTCTCTTGTAAAAAGATTTTGCTTGAAGTCTGTTAAGTCTGTCACTTTTGACTAAACAGACTTCATTGGATTTTTCTGCATTTACAAGATTCACATCCACTTTGGGTCATGTTTCTCTTATAAACTGAGTTTTTTCAATTATGGAAGAGGAATGGCTTTGAAGGGCTGTGCAATGTGGAGTGTACTTAGTAATAATTATGGAAGAATAGTGGGCTGCACCCATGGCACAGTAAGTAACATTGTCACCTCCCCAGTCTGGTTCTTAGTTGAGTTGTCTTTTGCACAGAGTTTGCTTCTCCTCCCTTTATTTGCATAGGTCTTGTCAGGGTACTCCGATTTCCTTCCATATCTCACAGACATATAGTCGGTGGATTAATAGCTCTAAAGTGTCCACATGTGTGTAAGTATGTTATACAAAAGAAAAGCTGAGCAACCTACTTCTGTTCTGTGCTTGAGCAGTAAACTCTGCTGATGGTGGTGACAGTTCATGGGATCTTTATAGGTGTTGGCTGCAACTTGTCAAGACTGAATGCATGGGAGAATGGCTGGATACAGAAATGTAGTCGAGGAATAAGCTGTGCATGTTTTTGGTGGAGGGTTTTCTTTGAAAAGCTAGATCATTTGATGAATGGTATACTATAAATTAAATTATATATTAGGAAGGATGGAAAGGCATATGTGAGATAACGGCCTTCATTCCTACTTCTTAAAAGTCTATCATTTACTGCACTTGTGCAACTAAATATATCAGAAGTAAGGGCAATTCCTTTAGTTTATACAGTCTAGTCATTTTTTGAATATATCTGAGGATTTACTTTCCCTCTTAATAGTAGCAAGATGTTTTGGCTGGCTTGCACAAAGTTAATGGCAATAGCTAAGTTGTAGATAAACTAAACTAGTAAAAAGTCCATAAGCATGGCACACAACAATACTGAAAACAAAGTGATTTATTCTCCTTAGTGCTCCAGCATGAACTTTCACAAGGAGTTGATAAAACTTTTTAAATACAATAACAAATATATTAGCACCATATCAATCAGTCAATATGTACTTTAATTAACATGCCCAATTCACCTTTGTATCTTCATATTCATATGTTGTGGGGCCAGTGCATTATATTTTAAAATTATTCTAGATTCAAACTTGTCGAAAATGTCACATTTACCCTCCTGCAGGTATATGGCTAGTACCTAATATTACATATTTAAAGCTGTCTACCTTTCTTTTACGTACCTCACTAAATATTTAAAACTGTCTACCTTCCTATTATGTACCTCTTTAGCTTGCATACAGAGGTAAATTAGGCTTGTTTGCTATGATAAAAGTATTGCATTAACTGAATCTGAAATAAGAACTTCAAAATAGTCTGAATGGTTAATATGTAAAGAAATACTTTTTAAAGAATGTGTTTTCAAAAGGATAATTTGCTCAATTAGTCGTTAATTGCAAATTAAGAGTACTTATTGATTGATATCTTATAAATATGTTTGTTACTGCATTTTCAAGTTTTTTGAACTCCTGTGAAGCTTTATGTGAAGTGTTAGAGAGAATAAATATAGTGGCTGCCCATATTGTTATGCGTTAAACTAATGAATGCAGGTTGCATGGCCTTTTCTCTGATCATTATTTTTTAATGTCTATTTTATTCTCTATGCCAGAAGACTATAAACCCATCCTTTCTGTGATCATGACAATTTGTTCCCATACTTACTGGTGCAAGAGCTGATCACAGGGTAGTCATCACCCAAGCAGTTATTTTTAGATTTCCCTATCTTATAGCCTAATTCTTCCACAGTGGGATGATTTGCATGCTGACAGACATGAAGGCCATCTACACCTTGTGCTTCACTCCTACACAGTTGCGATAAAGGCTACTAGATGAATGCAGCTTGATAGAGCCATGTGTACATATACACTGTATATGCTGCATGCCATGTACTACTTTCTCCAGTTATACTGTCTGCACTTTAACAAGGTAAACCATCCCTCTCTCACTCTCTCTCTCACTCTCTCTCCCCTCCCATCTTTCACTCCAGGACTGGTGAGAATTCCCTCCCTTCCTCCAGGGTGGGTGAGACAGCAGTGATCACTTACTTATATCCTCTCTCATTGTCTCCTCCAGAACGCTAGCCACAAGATATTTTTGTGTTGTCTAGGTAACTTCTTGTTAGGGCTTTATTTCTCTCCACCTTAGAGGTGGCTGCCTTTTGCCAAATTTCTGCAGTTTTATGCTACTAGATGACACTATTTTACATGGGCACATGCCGTTTTGAGTGTTTCATTACAGATCTGTTTATAACTGATTGAGAAAGTCTGTAAATAAATGAATACGTTTTAATTAAGTTTTCAGTGAGACATTCATCTATAACAACTGTTGCAGCTATAAGTAGCTGCTGCTGTAGTATAGTGCTGCATATGTCACTAAAATAGGTTGTCAGACTTGTTGCCTTTTTGAGAAACACAGTAGGATTAAAAGGCTTCAAAAAAGTACCATACACACACACACACACACACACACACACACACACACACACACACGCACGCACACACACACACACACACACACACACACACACACACACACACACACACACACACACACACATTCAGTACTAGTTATAGAACACTTTGTTGAACACTTTGTTTTGCACTGACAACCTGGCCCAAGTAAAGACCCTGCTTAGTCAGCAATTCAGCAAGATATATTTCATCAGTTAGATGGTGGCTGCTCTATTATCATGGCGTACTGCATGAGTGAGAACTATTAAAATGATGGAAGAAATGCAGAAATTGATAAAGAAAATCATATGATTTTCCATATTATATTAATTGACCTGGTCAATCAATTTTTCAGATTAAAAAAGATTCAAAAGTATTCATAGTGCATACCAGGAAACACATGCCAAAAGGGTAATTTTAAAAGCTTTAGAAATAAAGGTTGGAACTGTCTAGTGAAGATGGAAATCTTTTCTTGGTCAGATTCTCTAGCATTCATGTGTCTTCCAGTATTTAAGGCTGCATTCTTGAGCTATGGCCATTAGTGAGCATTCCAGCTATACTTCATGTTTTTATTTGCCAGCTGGAGAAAACTGTTCTAGCTCTACAGTGATGTCATGTCACTTAGGCTTCTTATTAGTCTTGTTTTAATCTTTTATTGATTTGTTTCTGCTTTGTATAGTAAGTAAAGTTAATCTGATTTGGTTAGGATTAATGACATTCCATGAGAAGGTCATCAACAAAGGCTATTTTGGTATTTGAATCACCCAAATATAGTCATCTAAGGGGTGGCGAAAGCCACATAACTATGGGCTAGGAGCTGGGGCCATGGGCAGATAAGGCAGATAGTAATCTCCCATGCTTTTATTGTATGGAGGAAGAGTATGACATCAAATCATATGATCATCATGTTTTATTTAATAAAAAGGACTAGCTAGGAGAGTTAAGAATATTGTTGCACTGACAGAATGTAAGAAATACAAATTCCTTGTCTTCTACATCTTAGTTAGTTATAGTATTTAAGTCTACAGGAAAAAAAGTAAACATCAAAACTAAATGTGGGTGGTATCCAGAAAAACAAACATGTTTATTGGAGGCTGCTGAATCTGTTAAGGTGTATTTCTCAAGTTATTCGTCCCAGTGGTGCCACTTCAGCACATGCTGGAGTACCAGTTCATCCATCTACTCCTTGGGAGAAGGCCCGCTTGAGCACATCTGCTCTCCCCTACTAAAGATATGAAAGGGAAGAAAAGACAGAGAAGGTATGCTGAACTTTCTTCATCTCTGGTGATAAGTGAAAATCTAAACAAATTCAGGAGGATGATAAAAACACAGAAGAACTCAGGTGCGACCATGGTTTCCAGTTTCAGTTGAAGTTTTAATGTTAAAACATAAGCACTTTCGCAGAAAAATCTGCTTTATCAGATGCTAATAAATACAACTGAAATGTGCTCCTTTTTATACAACCTCTAGCAACCACTAGAAGTCACATGATACAAACTGAGTAAAAACAAGTAACATCATAGGGTGTAACTTGAGCTTACTACCCTGCTTAATGAAAGAAATGCTTGCAAGCATGCACTGCTATCAATGGAAAGCACTTGTAAAAAATACATAAAAAATTCACATTCATATATATATATATATATATATATATATATATATATATATATATTAATATGTATATATATATATATATATATATATATATATAAAAGCTGCGGTGGTGCAGCGGTAGTGTTGTCGCTTCACAGCAAGAGGTTCTCCCATTAGATTCTCGGCTGTAGCGCCTTCTGTGTGGAGTCTGCATGTCCTCCCCGTGGTCGAATGGCATTTGAAAGACATGCGTGAATGGGTGTGCCTTTGTTGAAGGTTGGGCGTTGAGCTGGCACCTCGGCACCGTAAAAATCTACTGGCAATCATTAGTGGACCGGAGTTCCACTGTGACAATCCCTAACAGGGAAAAGCTGAAAGAAGAAGAACACACACACATATATATATATATATATATATATATATATATATATATATCTATATATAGGAATATAAAAACACATATACATATGTAATACACAGTCTTCTAAATACAATTTTAAATATAACATTTATATATTTATAAAAGTGTATATATAAAAATATACATAATGATGCATTTAAAAACAGAAAAAAAACTATCTAAACAAGGGTCTAGATTTAAGCTTGGGTTTAAGTGGCACATTTTCATTTAAACCATGCCCTGAATCTCCCCTAAGTGTAAAAATCCATCTGGCCTCTAACTGCTCAGTCATATTACGTATATACCCCCCCGATGTTGTCAAAAATTCTGCTTATGGCCATAAACTTGAAAGTGTGTTCAGAGTTAGTACCAATAACGTGCTTGACAAAAGCACTAACTTTATTTCTCCTACTGATATAGTAAATATGTTCTTGAATCCTTTCTTTGAAGGGTCTATCTATCTTGTCTATATAGAATTTTTTACATTTAAGGCAATGAGCTAAATAAACTGTATGTTGACTGTCACATGTAGCTTGCACCTGAAAGTGAAACACTTAATTCTGGTCTGGATGTTCAAAGCTAGCTGTGTTGTCAATGTATTTGCAATAGTTGCATTTGCCACATGGATATGTTCCAACTGCTCTATTAGACTGAAAAGTGTTTTTAGGATAGCATAACTGCCTTTTAGGGGACTTCATGTTAACTATCAACTCACAAATATCCCTATCGGTAGTAAGAACACCCCCGCGTCTCCTTACTATATCCATGCAGGAAGAAACATTGTCTGAATAGTATAAAGGAACCTTAAGTTTCATTCTAGGTGACTGTCTAGGGGCCTGTTTACCTCTATAATTGCGTTTGGTAAAATAAGGCTTGGCTACAGTTCCCCTCAAACCTGTCACCTCATTGACATTAGTTAGAACATATTCCTCATTATATCCTCTCTCTATCAATTCTTGACTCAATGCCTTGACCTGCTGCTGAAAATCTTCTTCACGTACATTGTCTTGAGGCTCTGAACACTGGATTATGGATCACATTCCTAAAAATATAAGAAGGGTGCATGCTGTCATGGGAAAGCAAGTGGTTGACATGACAGGGTTTCCTGTAGAGCTTAGTATATATACCACCAGTATCTTCAACGTTTATACAAACATCTAAAAAAATAATACTTAATTTAGAGTATGTAGAAGTGAATGTCAAAAAAGTGGCACTTGTGTTGATGTAACTCTCAAAATTTTTAAACCCCCCCCCCCCCCCCACAGGACAAACAAGTCATCCACAAACCTCCTATAAAGGTGCACATGCTGACAAAAAGGACTTTAGTCACACCACAAAATCATTTAACACTACCATTACTACACCAAATATCAACACCTTAAATCAGTATGGTTAGAGTTCAATCAAAAATCATGACTTCTATAACTTGTACGGGAGCAGAGCATAATAAAATAATTCCGTAATAAACTTCACACAGTAGTATTGACTGTACACACTATAGTTCTGTTCTCTAGCCCCACTGAAACTGCATGAAATTGTTACTCCTCAAAAACATGGTTGCTTTTCTTTCAGCCACCCAGACGTCAGCTCTATGAGCCCAGAAGGAATTCTCCAAGTAACGTCAAAATACGTGATCATAACGGGAGCAGAGTGACAGTGGGGCTTTGGCCAGTTTAAATGTACCCCTTGGTACATCCCCCTATGCATATGGAAGAGATGTAGTAAGCTGTGGATGAACTTGCATTACAATACAACTGTGGCAGAATGGGCACAGCCGGAGTTTTGGTGATTAACTAGTGCATCAAAGGCCTCTTGGGTAAAGAGAGAGCTTGCAGTCTTATAATTGGCAGACTGATCGCTTGGGTTGAATTGATTACTCTTCCCCTTCCCTTTGGGGAAGGTGTTTGACTACTCAAAGGGATACTTAGTTGTGTTCCTCATCTTTTTGAATCTAAAGCCATGATGCAAGGTGAAATGGCTACAAAGGTGCCCGATAGCGACAGGAAACTGGAAGTATCCACTCATGACAAGCCAGCCACTAGGGGAGGGAATTTCAAAAGCTGGCAGTACAGGTACGTTTGTGGGGCAGCTACTGCATGTGCAGTTTTGTTGTCGGTTCTACGACTGAATAAAGTAAAAGAGCATTCCGATTTTTCATTCTTCTGAAGAGAAAGCCATTATGAGAAATATTGCTAAGCTGTAGTTATTTTTATGCAATATAGCTTTATTGTGGCATCCCATCTTGACAAGCTAGATAAGAAGAAAATAGACAAAGGGCTGGTTTGAAAGTTAGTTTTCTTTTTACCAGAATGGTAGTGCAATTGCAAAACAAGTGATCCAAAACCATCTATGGCTATAATAAAGATTGGGTGGGGAATATCAGAAAGAATTTGGAATTGTTTTTATATTCTGTTCTGTTGTGATGAGTGCATTAAAGAGTTGTTTTCTTGTATTCCTGCAGTGTAGTTCTCACATTCACTTGCTGTATCACTGTTTAAGTTATTCTTTCACGTTCTTGTTTAGTGCTGTATAGTACTGAAAAGTTATTTCACATAAGTAAGTTGGTGTGGTGTTAGCTGTCCGAACTTACTCATGTTCTGTCTAAACAGCCTTTAAAAGCCACACCAGAGGGCCCTAAGGAGGATCATTTTCTTACTTTTTAGAATAGATGGCTTTTATATAGCAGCTGTATAGCAGTTACCTTATAGTTAGTTATAAGTAAACTTTGTATAGGCTTATTTCAGTTATTGAATAACATATATAGACTAGTTAGAATATGATGGCGGGGGGGCGCTTTGGGAAAACCCGGATTCATCAAGGAAGCCAAGAATCGAGAAAGTTTGGGAACCACTGCTTTATACTATTTAGACAATGTTTCTTCCTACATGGATATAGTAAGGAGACACGGGGATGTTCTTACTACCGATAGAGATATGTGTGAGTTGATAGATACTGAGTCTAAGTTTTTGTTTAAGAACACGAAGTCCCCTAAAAGGCAGTTATGCTATCCTAAGAACACTTTTCAGTCTAATAGAGCAGTTGGAACATATCCATGTGGCAAATGCAACTATTGTAAATACCTTGACAACACAGCTATCTTTGAACATCCAGAACAGAGTGTTTCACTTTCAGGTGCAAGCTACATGTGACAGTCAACATATAGTTTATTTAGCTCATTGTCTTAAATGTAAAAAATTCTATATAGGCAATACAGATTAGACCCTTCAAAGAAAGGATTTGAGAACATATTTACTATATCAGTAGGAGAAATAAAGTTAGTGGTTTTGCCAAGCATGTTATTGGTACTAACTCTGAACACACTTTCAAGTTTATGGCCATAGGCAGAATTTTTGACAACATCGGGGGGGGGGTATACGTAATATGACTGAGCAGTTAGAGGCCAGATGAATTATTAGACTTAGGGGAGATTCAGGGCATGGTTTAAATGAATTTGTGCCACTTAAACCCATGCTTAAATCTAGACTCGTGTTTAGATATTTTTTTTTCTCTTTTTAAATACATCGTTAATAAGGTGTGTTTACATATATATGTTATTTTTTATGTATATTTTTATATATACACTTTTCTAAATATATAAATGTTATATTTAAAGTTGTATTTAGAAGACTGTGTATTACATATGTATATGTGTTTTTTATATTCATATATATATATATATATATATATATATATATATATATATATATATATATCTATATATATATATGTGATTTTTTTATATATTTTTTTACAAGTGCTTTGCATTGATAGCAGTGAATGCTTGCAAGTATTTCTTTCATTCAGCAGGGTAGTAAGCTCAAGTTATACCCTATGATGTTAATTGTTTTTACTCACTTTGTATCATGTGACTACTAGTGCTTGCTAGAGGTTGTATAAAAAGAAACACATTTCAGTTGTATTTATTAGCATCTGATAAAGCAGATTTTACTGCAATTGCGCTTATGTTTGAACATTAAAACATCAACTGAAACTGGAAACCTTGGTCGTACCTGAGTTCTTCTGTGTTTTTATAATTACTTACTTTTGGATTTATTCAGAACTCAGAAACCTGTGTGGGCTGGTGACTGTTTTTGTGGTTTT
This sequence comes from Protopterus annectens, assembly GCF_019279795.1. NCBI lineage: Eukaryota > Metazoa > Chordata > Ceratodontiformes > Protopteridae > Protopterus > Protopterus annectens. The sequence continues at coordinate 414,328,091 of NC_056733.1, read as the reverse complement.
ACAAATTCGGGAGGATGTTAAAGGAGTACCGCACCCACAGACTCAAAAAACATGTTTAAAATATCATGGCATGATGTTTCCTACACTTTAACAGCACTCTGGGATTATTTACAGGATTTTAAATATTTTTATATGTAATTCCAGACTCTGACCACCTGGAGGCTGGCATATTGACGTGGTTTGGATAAATCAGGTTGCCATCCAGTATCCCAGAAATCATTGTTTGGCTCAAAAATGTTACATCATGCAGGCCTCCGTTTGCCTAAAGTTCCTGCCATTTCATAGATGTTGCATGCATAAAGTACTGAGTAAAATAGAACAGTGTAAGTAACATTCCCTGCTGCTGGATGACTACTTAAAACAGAAACAGTGCAAATGCCACAGAACACACTCAAAGAGCTGTTTACTGCTGCCTTTTTTTCTAATTTTAGTTTAAATGGCACTAATTTGTGAGACAATGAATTCCAGTCCATTTACTTCTCCCCTCCCCCATAACACTTAGCTTTCTTAGCTGTCAAAGTCCCGAGGGTAATTTGACCTGGTAATTCCATTGTTTGGCAGATCTCAGCAGGGTGCTTGACTCATGTAATTTAATCTTTGCTCTAGCATTTCCTTTGTTAGAGGGGACATTTTTTTGCTGCACTATAGCCATGGCCTTACTTGACTGCAATCACATCCAGTAAGGTCTTGCACCAAGGAGCTAAAGAATAAAACATTTATACTATTAACCAGTTTAGATCTTTATTAATTTAAGTGTTAAGGTATCACTTCATGCTTCTACCATGTTAAAATTTGAGATTTACATGTACAAAGTGTGTTGGTATGCAGTGTTTGCCTTCATATGTTTTACTCCACTGGTTGGTTTGCAAAAAAAAAAAAACCTTTTGCAGTGTCCCTAGATTTGTCTTTGTACATACAAACCACATTCCTATATTTTCCCCTTCCTTTTCCTTGTGTCCAGAAGTCACTTATAACAGAGTAATTTTTTTATTGATTTTTTTTTTAATAAAGGACATCAAGGTTAACTTACCTTGAATCAGATAATGGATGCCACTGCAAAGAATCACTGTTGAAATATTTGTGCATGGACAAAATCCCTTACTAAATCTATTTGCCAGCCTCCAGTTCAATAGGTGCTATGGCTTTAATATACTGGTGTGTTTGCTCATGCCTTCCAAATATCTCCACCATTACATACCAGTTTTGCAGTGTAGTAACCACCCGACATGCCCATACACCTTTAGCCATCAATATGCAGTGACTCCTGTTCATGTGAGTATGTGAATTCTTTTTCAGACTTAAGATGTGGAAGCTGCACTGAATAATTCTAGGTGCTTGTTCAGGTTTCACATGGTGCTTGCTTAGAGCTACTCTCATGTTAAGCTACTATGAATAGTTTGCACTGCCACCTCTGATACCAGGGTAATGTTTCAATCTTTCTATTCCCGCACTGCACACTAGCAGTATCTGGTGCAAATACAACAGAGAAGTATGCAAGCGATGCACCACCTAAGCATCATTTGCCGTGCAGAATGTACAAGTATTCATACTAAATTTCTGTGTTTCCAAACATCGGTGTTACTATACTACTACTGAATAAAATGAACAGCACTCAGGCTGGGGGAAGGGCAAGGGAGCCATGACATCACAGAATGGGTGGGTCTTATTTTAGTTAGAATCAGATGACGGCTGTGGTGATGTCACTTTGGGGGAGGGAACTGATTAACAAAAAAAAAAAAAAAGTACCTGCACTGCCTGGCCTCGATGATGTCAGTAATTGGGCGTCTCCAGCAAGCTTTATTCAAACGTGAGCAAATTATTTTGTAAGTGAAACCATCACAGTATGAGAAGGTAGGCTTCTGTTACAGAAGTAAGGGGAATTATAAAAATTGTAAATGCTTTATTGTTGTTGCTTTACAGAGGACAATGTAAATAGGGAGGAAAAGGGCCGTGAAGTTGAGGAATACATTAGATAAACCTGTTGTACTCCTTTAAGAAGCAAATCCTGTCTCAGAAAATCAGTCCTCGGATACTCATGTCAAGTAATGACATTCCAGGAATTTGGGATCTGGGAATTGCTAGTGTTTTTCTGATTCGTTTCAGACAGTCATACTGGAGATGTCCAGTGACTGTATGTTGGTTGAGCAGACATAAGAAAACAGCATTTCTTTTGTTAGAGATTGGATATCTGTTCCTCATACTTGGACATCAGAAGTAAAATTAGAGGTGTAGATGTCCGAGAGGAAAGACACCAGCTGTGTCTGTTGACAAATTATAAATTTGTAGCAGAGGAGTACTTACTTCCTGCAAAAGGTTATATCCAGTTTTAAGTCAGAATCAAAACTTTCTGCTTCTGGGAAAGTCAGAAAAGAGAAAATAGGAACCACACTCCATTATTTGAAACTAAGGGTGAAGAGGAACGCCACGAGCAAACAAATTCTGATCAAATGTCTTTTCCTGTGTTTATTAAAAAAATGTCTTTCCTGTGGGTTATGATATGGACAATGCTGATTAGGGTTCATTATGGTTCCTCTCCATATGACATGTCTTTTGATGACATGATTATCTTAATAAAGGACCATTGTAATTATTCTGCCAAAAGTTTTCCTCTTCTATACAGACTCAAGAAAGTTTTATAAATATGATAGCCATGCCACCTATTACTGAGTGACATCATCACATCTGCACTGGGAGAGGAAATAAATGTTATGCTGCCACCTGATCCTAAATATCTAGCAGATTTTATAGTTTGCATGAGGAGCAAAGTTATTGTATACAAACTGGAGTCCCATAAAAGGTAAAGCAGCACCCTTGTGCTAACTTATTGACAACAGAGATGGAAAGAAAAGTACTTGGACAGTTTGAGAAGAAATTCTGTACTTCAACTACACTGGATATCAGTAGATATTAGTGCCATATGTTAGCAGATCCACATCGCACAGTACCAATCAGATTTTTAAAGCAAATTAATGCTCTGATTATGGAGATTGTAGATGCCTCACTTCAGGGAAAACTGTCAAAATTGACCTGAACTGCAGATAAAGTTATATCTCAAATGATTAAATGCAGATATGATGCAGTAAATGTTTGTTTCAAAGCTGTTGCTCTAGCTTGACCTTACTAACACATTACATGCCAAACTTAGTCAGTAACACACCTGATGTCTTCCTTTTATGTTCTGAGATTTTAGAGATCAGCACCCATAACAGAGGCCATGGTAGTGGTACCCCTTGGTATGGAAGAAGATATTCCATTCTTAATGAAAGCAGTTCTGGCAGCAAGTATCTTTGTAGGTTTACTGGTTGGACATGGGGCTGGCAACTCAACACGGTAAAAATTCACTGCCAATCATTAGTGGACCGGAGTTCCTCTGTGACGACCCCTAACCATGAAAAGCCGAAAAACTGTAGACTTTAAACTTAGCAGAGGCAGCAGTCTCAGTGTAATCACAAGGAGCTCTATTCACAGAACAAAAATATCAGAGAGGCCATCCAGGCTAACAAGGTACACTTGGAATCTGTGTCTTTTCTCAGGATTAGGAGTTGGACAGAGCACATCAAACATCAAGAAGTGTGTTGGATTCTCAGGAGGCGAGAAACAGTGCAGCTTCCAAGATTAGACAAGTGTGTGTCTTAGTGCAAAGTTACTACAGCTTTCTTTTTTAAAATATCTTTATTAAACATGACTTTTTTAACTGGCATGGGTAGTAGAAAAGAAAGCAAACCATAACAACAATTCCATTATTTCCATGCAATATAGATATGTTTTCTTTTTAACAATTTTCATTCACTCCAACATTGCATAAATAGTTCAATTCCTGCCTTCCAAAAAGTTCACTCCTCCTGAACCTGATTCTGCATGTACTGTTTACACAAATTCCATACATTTCTATGTAACTTGCTCTTTCCTTTTTCTAAAGTTCCCACCTCCCATTCCTTTATCTCCTTTACAATATTCAGTACTTCAATTGTGGGTGGTTAAGATATTGATTTCCATTTCTTGGTAAGTGCTTTTTGCCAGCAAATGGCATTAACCTTAGTGAAGCCTTACTATGTAAGACAGAACCTATAATCTAGATGAAAAAACATCATGTTATTAGTTCCAATCATTTGCTGTCCCAACATTTCTAACAAAGTATTCTGTAATGATTTTTTCTTAAATCTGCCAGCTTGTTGCATCCCTAAGAAACATGCTCCCGATTACCTCTCATTCTTTCCTATCACTCATCCAGCATTTACTCTCTACATGAGGAAAAATTCTTTGAAGGCTGTTTAGTGTATAAAAATATCTATGTACACACTTCCATGAAAAAATCCTAAATATGCTGGCCTTTGTTACATATTTAGGAGCAATATAGATGTCTTTCCACTGTTTGTTTGTAAATTGCATTTCCGATATCACTTCCCACTATTTTGTAACCTCATCTTATTGATTCTTTGCTTATGCAATATTTTATAAACCATGCTAATTATCTCATTTTTAATAGCAGATTCTGCTCTAGATTCAACTGAAAATATAACCAGAGCTGTTCTTCCACTTAGCATTACTCCATCTCTTTCTTTTGGCTTATACTCTGTTATCAGTCCCTGGTAGGGAATGCAGTCTCTAACACACAGTCCCAAGTCTACTTGGTCTCATAGGCAAGGGGAACAGACCAGGACTCCCCTACCTGCAGCAGTTGTGATATCAGATTACTTGTCTTTTTCCCTCCAGTTACAATAAACACTGCTCAAAACTGTCAGAGTACATACTATTTTCCTCTTTATTTTTGAAATGAAGGCAGAGATATGGATTTAACTTAAAACTTTTAATTTAAATATCCTGTATTGACCAAGCTAGTCCCATTAGGCTAGTAACATCTTTTCAGGGGAGAATCTTGTTATACTACTAGGGGAAATTTGGCCAGGGCATTGGGGACCACCACTTTTTGATAATTCAGGTTGATGTAAAATATCTCACAGCACCTACTATTAACAGGCAGGTGGGGCCTCAGTTTAATATCTCAACCAAAGGATAACACTCTCATGAGTGCAACATCCCACCCTTAAAGTTCACTGCAGTATCAGCAATTCAGCTACATGTTGTGGGAGTAAAACCTACATCCTTCTGCACCAAAGGCAAATATGCCACCTGTTGTAATACTAACACTGCTTTGAAATTCTATAGCACAAACACTGATGGCCTTTTCCAAACCAAAACAGCTACATTGAAAACAGACTTAGCATGAGCAACAATAAACTTCTCTTCCTCTGAAAATCATATTTCTTGACAATGCACTGAAACTCACATTCCTTGAAAATGCATCCTAATTCACATTCCAGGTCAAACAAGTAGTTGCAAAGCAGTCTAAGGAGTTCCAAAATGTATTTAAATCTCCAAGAAAGCTGTTGCAAAACAGTCTGAGAAGTCCTAATTTGTGTTTAAATCCCACACGTTGCTATTGTGTGCAGCTGATGCACACGTGCAGAGAATGTGTTCTTAAAGAAAAAAATGTAAAGATGTCTGATGCATGCAAATTGTTTGTTTCTTTCCTTAAAAATTAAATGTTGTGGCAGCCCCAGTGGATCCTTGCAAGCCAGAGGGCCCTAGGTAACTGCCTAGATCACCTAGTGCTGGATCTGGCTCTGTTCCCTAGTTATTTCCTCCCAATACTTTGGTCTCTTTTTAATTTTCTCCAGTAAATGTCAGCCCACCTCTGGTCTATTTTCTATGTCGCTACTTGCAGTTATCCCTATTTGAAAATTTCCTCTCGCCATTCCAGAGTTTGCTTAGTTATTAGAATATTTTCTGCTACTTTATAACTATAATGTTTTGTTCAGTTCTTGTTATTCTCCTTAATGGCCTAATGTTAAATCCTACTCTCCTGATTTCTTGAACTCCACTAGATTCATCATAATCCTTTTCCACTTTGATTTATAACCTTCTGCTTAAATGATGTTTATGAGTCTTAATTGAATAGTTGGGGAGTATCACTTCAAATCAAGCAATACTAAACCACATTGTTCTGTGGGGAGAAACAACTTATCCCACCTAGCTCTTGCACTTTCCCCTCCCAAGTAAATCCTTTCATCTCTTTAGTAATTCTTATCCACAACTTCTCCCGTGGTTGTTAAAAAATAAACCTAACCTGTATATAATGCTAAAAGGACTAAAAACATTTCAAAAACATCGTCATTGCTTGTATCTAACTATCCATATACATAATCAAGAGCTTTCAGTTTCTCAGGTTTTGTATTATATTTTGTTTAGTCTCTTCCTACATATCATTAACTGCTATAATAGAATTATTTTTAATCCATACACCTAAACATCTCATCTCATCATACTCCCATAAATATGTTTATTGTTGAACCAATTCATGTGTGGATACAATGTTTACTAGTATAGCCTTTGTTTTATCTTAATAGGTTCATATGTGCTTACTAGACTATTGATCTGTAAAGATCTTAAGTAGTGTAGCCTTACATCCCCATGGTAGTTTTTTATCCTTTATATTTTGCATAAAAATAACTCAGAGATGGGCAAACCAACAATATGTTGAGACAGTCACATGTTTCCCCTGCCCATGAGGGACAGGAGTGCTAAACCATGAGTGAATTTGTGGTTACCCATTCAGTCATCTAAATTGCATTTGAATGGAATAAGAAAAGTACTTTGTGTAAGGAGTGGAAGTCAGTTCTATAGATGTGGTACTCTCTGTGATACAAATTTATCCCTCCAACATGTTCTATTTATGTTTGTAAAGAGACTGAGATCTCTTGAGTTGGGGTTTATAACATTGTAGGAGATCTGGCAGGTCTGTTAAAGCTCTGTACTCGAGGTGGACATTGCTCTCAGTAGCCTGTATGATACTGAGAAGAGGGATAAGGCTTTGAGATGGTCTGCATATTTTTTATGATTTAGTTCTTTGATATCTTTTTGTGAGGTCATTTCAGTCGTGACAAGTGTTTGGACAAGTACATAACAAAGGGGGCATTATACTCAATAATCAGCCTAATGAGTGCACGTACAGTGGAACAAAGACATCACTGGATATGGAGGCAATGCTTTTAGATATAAACTGTGAGATGAAAAATGACTTCCTTCATCAAAGGACAGTTCATTGTTGACATGGGTCCCTAATTAAGGACTCAGTTTTCAGTACTGTATTGTTAATGTGCTAGTTACAAAGGGGGGGGTGTCATGTTTGCAAAAGGATACAACTATGCACTTCTTTGCATTTAGTTTTAGTCCATGGATTTCACTAGCTTTTTGTTTGGGATAGGTCCTGCTGGAGGATCTTGGTGTTCACTGAAAAGTTGATGATGCCACCGAGTTTGCAGTCATCTTTAAACATGGTCATTCACAAAACCCTTAACATTAGCTTTGTCATCTAAGAAGTAAATGCCAAACAGGAGTGGCCCAAGGAATGAAACATGGGATATCCTATTAGTAATAGGTCATTTGGAGAAGGTAGGGCTGCCCACCCTTACTTTCTGGGTTCAGTTTTTGAGATAATTTCCATCATTTGCATTTAATCTTGATCAACATGAGGTTGTCTTAGGAGTTTTCTATACTTACAACTATATTTATGCATTTTCCACATTTCTTACCTTCTTATCTGATCCTTCACCTTATATTCTTTTGTTTTTTGGCACATTCAGCTGCTGCCTGATTTTTATCAACTTCTGGTTTAATTTCTCTAAATCTATTGGGTTGCTAATACCATGATGGGAATGGACCCATTCCTAAGTCAAAGTATGATTAATGTTCATGAAATTAGTATTGTTTCAATCTTTCATGTCAGCCAGAAGTGCTCTTCAAAGACCCCCTGCTCCTACTACTGGGTATCTTTCTTCCACATTGCCATAATTTCTGCCTGCAGATCCTGATATTTTATGACTCTGTGTCTCTCGGTACGCAAAACACTGTAGTCACTGGGTGTAGCAATTTCAATGATCCATGCTACCTTTGTTTTCTTTTCATGGACCACTATATCTGGTTTTCTCCCCTCTATCTTTTGAACTGTTGGTAATAGGTGATTCTACCTGATGTAGACTTCATAATTTTCTGTGATGCTTTTTGGCTCATGTTTCCAGTGTTTTCAGCTACTTCAGTATTATAATGTTTGCACAATCCCCAGTGCAACAGTCTTGCCACATTATTTTGCCTTTCAGTATACAGTATGTCACAGCCAGCAGCAAGGTGTGCAACTGTTTCCAATGCTGTTTTACAAAACCTACATTTGTCTGTTTCTCCCACATGTTCAATGGAATTTGTAAACCAATGTGTACATAGTCCACTATCTTGGGCCACCAATATTAACCTTCCATCATTTTCATTTAATCTTGATCAACATGAGGTTGTTTTAGGAGTTTTCTATAATTGCAACTATATTTATGCATTTTCCACATTTCTTGCCTTCTTATCTGATCCTTCACCTTATATTCTTTTGTTTTTTGACACATTCAGCTGTTGCCTGATTTTTATCAACTTCTGGTTTGATTTCCATTCCCTCTTGACACCAATATGCTTCTGCTAGACTAAAAATGAAAGTCACCTTTGATTTATTGTCCTTATGTTTTAAAACTTTCACTATGTTTGTGTCTTGTGAGGCCAGCAGATATGTATGCAAGCTCCATGACTGCAGATCTCTATGTGTAATCAGTTTCAAGGAGGCCCATACCTCCTTTGGAATGGGGAATATATAATCTTGGTATATACTTATATTTATAAATCATCTGATGAGCATGAATCATCCTTCTTGTTTTCCTGTCTAATCTATCCAACACCTTTTGGGGCCAGTCAGTCACTTCAAAACTGTAAGTTAAGACATGAGGAGCAAATGGTTTACAGCTTGAACTTTGTTCCTAGATGTTAATGTTGTTTTCAGTATTAATTTAAGTCTTCCAAAATATTCCTTACTAAGTTTTATTTACATTTGTTCATGTTTTATTGTTGAGCCTTCATCAATTCCTAAATATTTATATATTCCCTCTTGCTGCAGTTCTTTTATACAACATTCTTGTCCCAAACTGATGTTTTCTTGATGCTGCAGTTTTCCTGCTTTAAATGTTGGTTTTGCACACTTTTCAAGACCAAATGGCATGCTTAAATCATCTGAAAAATTTTGACTACTTGCAGTTGTGCTTTTACTTCCTCATCTAATGAGCTATACAGTTTTAAGTCATCGACAAAAAGAGAAGATGAGAAGTCTTTACACTTTGTTGTTTTCTATGAGCCAAATTATAGCCATGGCCTAATCTGTTAAGTAGATAGCTTAATGGGTTAAGGGCAAGACAGACTAGCAGAGGTGACAGGGAGTCACCCTGGAATATCCCCCTTTGAATTTTTATCCATGGAATAATAATTTGCCCTTTATCATAGCTTAATTGCAAAGTGGCCTGCCACTGTTACATGGTCACTGTAATGTAGTTGATCAGTGCAGGGTGTACCTTATACATTTTTAAGCACTCTTTTATCCATGAATGTGGGATACTATTAAATGATTTTTTCTAGTCAATCCATGCCATACCTAAATTCTTCTCCATTTTGCAGTTCTCCATTGTGACTTTATTTAGCAGCAGATGATCCTTTGTTCCATATGACTTTCTTTTATCGCCCTTTTGTTCTATTGCCATAATTAAGTTTTCTAAATGACTCAACTTTTTCATCATCAATTTCAGTGTATAGTTTGTACATAGTTGGAAGGCAAGTTATTGGTCTATACTTTTTAGAGCAGCTTGCAAGTTCACTCTTAAGTAAGAGCATTGTTTTTCCTGTTGTTAGCCAGGTTGGTGTCTGTTCAGGGTGTGCATATAAATAGTTCTTACTTATGGCCAAATCTTCGTGCAAAGAAGTTAATACTTAACCAGAAGTTAGGTACTGCATCTGGGCCTGGTGTTTTCTAATTAGAGGCTTTTCTTAACCTTGTTTCAGTCTCTCTGGCTGTTACTTCATCCCATTTCATATCCTGTACCTTTGAACTTCTTGTACTTGTTCAAAAACAATTGAATGTGAAACAGTGAAACCCAAAACAATGTATAAAAAATAAAAAATTAACAAAGCAAATAGTCCTATAGAACTACATCCCCATGAATGCTCTGGCAACAAATCCTATATCCAGCACATGGCAGTACATAGTACCTAAGTATGCCTAAAACCTCAATACTATCAGGTGAATAAAAAAACAATGTTTTTGGGTTTCACTGTTTCACTTTCAATTGTTTTTACATTTTAGTTGTTTTATATGCTTTGATAGATTTTTATAATGGATTACTCATTGCATTTTTAGAATTTGTAGTTTAAGTGAATGATGTTTTTTTATGATGATAGATGCAATTTGCATATTTAAGTGAGATATTTAATTGATTCATTTGAAAATGTGCTTGATTTTCTGTATATAAAGGATGCTGTGGTTCTTTTTGATTAAGTCTGATGAAGTGCCCATAGCTGATGCAAAATCGCTCACTGATTTTATTGTTTTTTGTTATAGTAGGCTTATTCATTTATTTGTTTGAGGGAGATGCTTTATTTGTCTGACCATTGTGCTGTTAAATATTCACTCCATCATGCTGAGATGTAATCTGTGTTAGACCTTCTACATTAAATCCTTCACTTTGCAGGCACTCCATAACTTCAACTTCTATTTTTTTAACTTCTACTTTACTAATTTTCTTTTCTACATCCCATCTTTGTGATATTATTTTTTTATTGTAAAATTTTCCATATCTGGATGCCTTTGTCTGTATTTCTTTTTGAATATCTTTGGGGTTGCCTTCTTTATATTGATTAATTTGGCTTTCTCCTTTGCATAAATATTGTACCATATCAAATCTCTCTTTCTTTCCCATGTCCATATTTCATTTTTATACTTTTCAAAAATATCTAGGTTTTGTTGTTTACATTTTCACACTTCCTCAGATGCTTCATTTTCCTAACAGATCAAAGTTTCTTTATCTATATACTGTTTTTCAAAAATCTGTTGTATTGATGAATGCAAAATTTATTTGAAGCTTCTGACAGTTTTTCCTGTGGAAGTATTTTTCTTTCCTCTAATTTATCTCTTAATCTTTTTGTATATCCTGTGTCTGGAAATTTTGGGCTTTTTGCATAATAGTAACAATACATAATTTATTTCTTATCCTCAATAGTCCACTCTATAGTCTTTATGGCTCTTCTTTGGCCTATCAGTTTTTGTGATTTTTTGTGGGCTGCTACTCCCTTCTACAACAGGGTGGCCATCCTTATTTAGCTGGGATAATTTCGCTATCATACCTAAAGCTAAGATACTGTTGAATGCCTTTGCGAAATATACATACATGATATGCACTGTTTTGTCCTCATCCATTGTGTCAGTAAATTTTCAAAGTTGCTGAGCAGGATACGTATACAAGACCTGCTCTTGACAAACCTGATCTGAGTTAGGTTGAATCTCATTCATTTATTAATTTATCTTATATCCCAAAAAACATGAAACTGTCTCAGAATGCTCCTTATGCATTTTTCTAGATTGAACAAGTAAAAAATAATGTCATTGACAAATAAGGCTACATTTTCTTAATTTCCATACCAGTTTTATCCTTGAATTTTGTGAGTCAGTTATTTTCATTGCAAATGGTTGTAAATATAAAGCAAATACCAAATGAGAAATAAGCCATTCCTGCCTGGCTCCACTAAGGAGGAAAAGGCCATTCCTCCCTGGTTCCACTACACATACACAGCTTTTCAGACAGAAACTCTCCCACCATATTTCATGACTTTAACTCTTCATATATCTTTATTAACCCTATTATTGTATCAGGTAACACAAATGCTATAATTGCCCTCCCTAGGGAAGCCTGTCTGATATCTTGGTTTAATGTGGGAGATTGCACATTTCCATCCCCACTTCCAAACATGCACTTATAACATATGTTCTGAAATTATGAAAGCTGGTCTTTTAAACTGATTCCTCATGTAAACAGCAGGAAAGTACTTGTTTCCTGTTGCAATCATAGCCACCTAGTGATTTATGCATTTTAAATGCTATATCTGATGTTGTCCTTCTCATTCTTCTACAATGATGGGTCTCGGATTCAATACCAGATCTGACTCAGCCACTTTCCAAGACTTTAGTATCCAATTCTAGAGCTTCTCCCTCTGCCCATAATGCACCATACATTCCTCAATGCCCCAGATCTCATTTGCCACACATGGTGTCCAAATGTGGTTCCAGTCTAGTATAGCTTTAATAAAGCAATTTTAAGCCATCTCTTGTATCGATTCTTATAGTTTAACAGGTTGTAAATACAATTTAATAGTAATAACTAGCATGATTGCTATTAGCAACTTGTAAAATATCTTATCCTGTCAGGTTTAATCTGTTTACCAATATTTCTAATGCACTAATACCTGTCTTTCCTCCCCCCTGAAAGAGTATTGTCAAGAAGGAATGAGATATTTCTTCCTGTAGCTTTATTTTATACCCTTTTGCAATACTGCTCACACAGTCAGTGTAAAATTGAGAAAGTACCCCTCCCCCTGTAGTATTGCACTATTGTTTATTTGCTTTATAATGTATGTCAGCCAACACTTTTGTTATACATTTGCTTTATTATGTTATTAAACTATAGACCTTTGTCTGATTTGATCATTTTTTGGCTGTTTTCTTTTCTGTTGCCTTTGCTGTCTACTTCTAATAGTAGTTATTTGTACCCTCCTGTATAATTGATTTGAACTGTATGTATACTATAACTCATCTGTTGGCTATACTTGATGTAACTGAGTTTCTTTTTACTTTTATCAGTGACATATATGCACAATTGTGGTATTTTATTACAATTACCAAATAATGTTTTAACAATTATGTTTTAATAACAATAAGTTTTTAGAAAAACTCAAGCTACTTGTTTGGCAATCAGTCTTGTTTCTTATCTTATCTGCTCAACATTTCCTGTAACTATTCATCCAGTCTAGGAAGGTCTGAGCTCACATTTCAGTTAACCCTTTTAGCATTTTTCCTTTAATCATCTGTTAGTAAAATGCAGTTATAAAACACTTAGTATTATATCTGTGATTTGCATAACTATGCAAACTAAACATTATTTTACAATTAGCTTACATATTTTTTAACTTTTGATTTCAGTATTTTTTCATTTATTTAACTGCTCTGCCATTCATTTTACAAAGATTGCTTGACTAATTCCATCTGTGATCTTATTTCTTTTTTAAATTCAGAACTTTAACTGTTTGGTGTGGTGTTATTATACAATTATAAAAAATGTAAAAAAACAGTTATTAGATTAACTAACACATGTTTATATTTATATTATTTATAGTTGCTATTGTCTGCCTGTTATTCTTGTGCATTGTATGAAAAGAAAATACATGCATGTCAGTCTTGTGACTTTAAATCTTTATATTTATTAACTGTTTTTATTTAATTTTTATACATTAGAATTGTTTTGTTTACCTTTTGACTATGCTATGAGAATGGCAGTCATATGCTCTACTTTACTGTAGTATTAATAAATATATTGCTTTAATTGAATGGAAGTTTTAAACATTTGAGAATGATTTGTATTTTGCCATCCTACTATGTATGCTTAACCATTTTCAAAACACAAACATATTAAATATATCTGTTTTGTACAGTTCAGCTGTAGTTTCCTGCTCTTTCCCAATGCATGTAGGAAGTCAGTCTCTGTCAGTTCAGTTAATTTATTTCCTTTATCTTGTAACTGCTGTTGAAGAGTTTCCTCTAATGTTGCATGGTCTTTCTGACATTCCTTAGTAACCTGTTCTGCTGAATTTAAAACTCCTATGCACTTTTGGAAAAATGTTTGTATAACTTGTCTAAACTTCCTGAACTCATTGTGTCTGTCTCTTAGAAGTTTATTACATTTTTTGTAACAAAATATATTAGAGATCCTGTCAGTAACTGATTTGACTCCTGTTGCAACTCTGAGATAAACCTTTTAAATGTGGTGACAGAACATAACTGTTAGTTAATTCTTTATCATGAACAGATCTGTCTTCACAGTCTATTGTTTTAGCAATATCATGTAATACTTTTTTATGGCATAATACACAAAATGCAGTTTTTGTTTAATCACACAATAAACATTTGTCATACCCTACATGGTTTTATTTGAGATACCAGTCAAATATTGCAATACATTTGCATAATGCCTTACTATCAACCTGCCCTAATAAGGTTTTACATTTACTAATGTGCTATGAATACCAACATTGCAATTTACTAAAGCTTGGTTTACTCCAGCACAAATTATGTCTAATAGCATCCTTACTAAAAATGTGACACATAAAAAAGTCTTACCAGTGAGCAAAAAAACAGGTGATCAGCCTGTTGTTGCTGATGGCTGGAAATTTTTCAGAGTCACTTGAGAAGCTGGGGAAACACAACAGGCAGTGGACTGCTGCAAAAATTAGATATCCACCTTTTCTTGAAGAATGAATGACACTGTGACTTTCCTGGACTTCAGGCTCAATCTGGATTTAGACATCTAAAAAACTTTACTGCTGCAAGCTGTATAAACTGGAATACTTCTGGTTAGGATTTACACATATGTACAAATGTTAGTTACTGCAATTTGACTGAAGTAACCCTCTGCAGGGCTTACCCTTCCCTCTGTGTTCGAATGCAGGTAGGCTCACCATTGAAAAATTAATTTTAAGCTGCTAAAGCACTGTGCTGTTACTCTAATGCTTACTGTGATGGATTTGAAGTCTTCTTAAGACACAGTCTTGCTGGCTGGATTCTGCTGAAATCAAAGTCTGGTTATAGTTGCATTCACAGTCTGTTGCATATAGAAACTTGCAGAATATACATTGATGAGAGAATATACTTTGCAGCATATGTCTTTAAGAGCAATAACCAATAACTTTTATAATAAACCACACATACTTCTGTTACAGCTTCAGAAACTGTTCTAATTTACTTCTCATACAGTACAGATTATGTGAGAGATATAACATTTACCTCAGGACAAATGTGTCCCTACCAATACCCCTAACATAACTGGATTTAATACAAACTTTATATATATTTTTAGTTAAGCACTCCCTCTTGGTTTTGGAAAGATACTGCCTTGATGATGCAAATGTTGACACATCTGTTCTTGTGCAAATGCTGATAAGTGCAGAAAAGCATATTTTTAAGGAAATTCCTTGTGGATAAACTTTCTTAGAAAAGCATATTTTTCAAGGAAACGCCTTGTGGATAAACACATGTCCTGTTGTCCATTCTTTAAAGAAAGCAGATTAGTTTTTTCTGATATATCCTGTTTTTTTTTACATTCTTGCCAAGTCTGTAAGACGTCACCTTTCTTGATGTTGTGTAATACACTCATAAGCAAGTTCCTTATTTTTTTAAGCCACAGTCATTTAGTATGGATGCTGAGAACATATTACTAAACTCTGTTTCTGCATTTAAGCAACCTTTATTTTATTCCTTATTTATATTGCATATTTATAGCAAAGTTACTTTCAACCTTAGTATATTGTTGAGCATAATCTTACAGTACTATTAAGCGGAACTAAGTCAACAACTACTGTCCCTGTTCAAGAAGGACACAGGTGAAACTACCAGGATGAATTTGCAGTTTCCCATCCAGTCATTCAAATTATGCTTAAATAGGGTCGGCAAGAAGCTCTACTTCACCTAAATTGGAAGTTTGTTCCAGAGAATAGGTAACCTCTATGAGACATATCTGTCTCTCCAGCAAGTCCTGTTGATGTGACATACTAGGTTGAGTTCCCTAGAGTGAGTGCATCCTATACCATTTGATTTACAAACATGCAGCACTTCCATTCGAGTCGGATCTGAGATTGCTTTATATGCAAGGCAGAGGTCACCTCTTAGAAGTCTGTAAGACACAAGAGTATAGTTAAAGTGATTTCAGTCTGTCAATGTGGGACATATGCTGAAGACCCTGAATTTTCTTTGTAAAAAACCACTGAGGTCTTTGCAATTGCTGCAGGTGCCTGTAAAGGTACATACCAAAGGTAGCATTGTACTCTATTATTGGCCTGAGGAGTGAGGAGCACAGTGGGGTTATAACCTCTTTTGCTCTGGATGCAGTGCCCTTACTTATGAGATGGGTGATGCAG
The DNA here is from genome assembly GCF_019279795.1 of Protopterus annectens. Lineage (NCBI taxonomy): Eukaryota > Metazoa > Chordata > Ceratodontiformes > Protopteridae > Protopterus > Protopterus annectens. Next base: position 414,311,999 of record NC_056733.1, on the reverse strand, counting down.
AAAGCCTTTCTTACCACTGTGGAAACCTGGTGGTCAAAGTAAAGGTTACTGTCAACCTTGATAGCAACCTAACTTTTGACCATCACATTGCCTCTGTTGTATGAAAGGCTTTCTACATGGCCCACCTCATAAATAAGGGTATGTCATCCAGGAACAAGGAGGTCATAACATCCCTGTACTCCTCCCTTATCAGACCTATTATTGAGTACAATGCCCCCTTCAGCATGCACCTTGCCAAATACATGCAGCAGTTGGAGAGCAAACAGAGGTTACTGACCAGGAAAATCCAGGGTCTCAAACACCTTTCCTACACAGATAGGCTAAAACCCCTGTCCCTTTACTCAGTATCATACAGACTGTTCAGAGGTGACCTGTGTCTGGCATACAAGGCCATTTCAGACCCAGCCTTGATGGAGTTGCTGCATATCCGTAAGACAAATTCCACTCATGCAACCCACAAGCAAGGCCTTAACCTGGTCTGTGACATTAATAGAACTTGTTGGCAGGATAGATTTGTGTCCCAAAGACTCCCCCATCTGTGGAATAGACTCCCTCTCCATATCAAGCAAAGTACCTCTCTAGCCCATTTTAAGATTTTAGAGGTACCTGGATGACTGGATGGGAAACATAAAATATAGTACTGGGATCCCATCTGTGTCTCTGCTGGATAGGGGAAACAGGTGCTGACTTTGAGGGGACATGGGTGAAATTCTTGGCTAGGCTTATAAGAGCCTCAGGGCCAATAGCCTAGTATCATCCTATGAACCTATGAACCTGTGTGTCTAAATCTCTCTCCACTGATTGTGCTCTTAGGGTGTTGTTATTAATGTGATAATCTGCATGGATGTTGCCCTTGCGTAAGTGGATGATAATGCATTTTTTGCATTGAGTTTTAGCTCATGACTTTGGTGCCAGTCGTTTGTCTGTGTAAGTTCCTCTTGTAGGATGTTGACTTCATTTGGGGACTCAACTGCACACAGTTTGCAATCATCAGCAAACTTTGTCAGTCATATGCCTTTTGTTTTAGCCTGTACATCCGAGAAGTACATTCCAAACAATAGGGGCCCCATCACAGATACCTGTAGAACACCACTGGTTACAGGTCTGTTGATGGAGGTAGAGTCACCTATTTTGACTGTGTGTGTTCTATCGGTGAGCCAGTTTGCAACCCACCTGACAATATACAGGTTGATCTCGAACTGGGTGAATTTATCAATGAGGCCTGAGTGGGAAATAGTGTCAAAGGCCTTAGCCATCTCCAGGTAGGCCATATTTATGGATTGCCTTCATCCAGGGCTTTGGTGACTGTCTCAAAGAAGTCCACCAAGTTTATGAGGCAATATCTCCCTTTAATGAAGCCAAACTAGGTCAGGTTGAGCATTTGGAGGTCTCCTATATCTTTGTTGATAAAGTCCATGATTTTTCTTTCCATAGCCTTGCAGATTTGGCCGGTCAGGCTTATTGGTCTAGAGTTCCCAGGGTCTGTGGAGGCACCTCCTTTATGCAACAGGATGACAGTTGCTGTTTTCCATTCAGCAGGTACAAAACCAGTGCTTAGGCTGTGGTTAAAAGGGTGCCCAGCAATGAAGGAAAATATGATGCAGAATCAGATTTACCTCTTCTCTGGAAAAAGCATCCACTTCAAATTATGCAATAAAACACACCTTCTTCTGATCTATCAAATTTTTTTCAAGACTCACCAACAATGGCAGCATTTTCTTACATTGTTTCCCTCAACATTATTATCACTGTTCTATTCTATATTGTCAGATGTTTGCCTCCCCTCCACAGAACCAAATTCATCCATATCTATCAATTTTGGCAACACCTTTGCCATTCTGTTAGCTGGTATAGACATAAATGTTTATAAACATAGCTGAAAATTGAAATACTTTTATAGATGAAGCTGGATCTGAAGGGTATTTACAGTGCTTTGTACAATACAGTAAGCACATCTTTCTTCCAAAATGCTGATACTATTCCCCCTTTTAAAAAACATTAAACAAAACTTTCCAGATCTTTATTACTTTCTTTCCTCCTAACTTCAAAATTTCTACATGAATACCATCCATGACTGGAGAATTCCCTATTGTTTGATTTGACATTAACATTTTTATCTCATCCCTTTCTATCTTAGCTATTAATTCTTAGCTCATCATGCTAGTAAAACCATGCAAGTATTGAGGAATACAAGTTATGGGGCACAAGATTCCCAATGAATATGAATAGTTTGATGATATGGGAAGCTAAAGAGAACAGTGGCATTTATCAGGGAGATATACAGGAGCAGATTCATTGATTTGATAGGTGAAGTTTTAATTGTGTTTTAAATGGGTTTGCCTTCAGAATAGATTTCAGTGTTACTGGGATGTGTGGTTCCATAGTTTAACTACACTATATGAATATAGAGAGTCACGTGCAGCATTACATGATTTGGTTATAGTGACTATTGACCTTTCTCCAGAAAACAAAATTATTTTGGGTGAATACTGTGTATTAAGTTCTTAGGGGTTGGGGTTTTTCTGGTTTACAGAGAAATCTGTCTATTGCAGTTAGTTGAATGAGAGCTAGGTGATGAGGTAGTTCTAACCAATTTAATTCTCTCAGAGCTAGGCAGTAGTGTGTTCTATTGTTATAGATTACTGCAAATTTGGCTATTTTATTATAACATTGTTCATGTTTGGATATTTGTGAGACTTGAAGATTAGTGAAGATTGGGGTAGCATAGGGGAGAGATGGCAGACAGAAAGTAGAGACTACATGTCTTCTGGCTATGCCAGTGAAATGGGTTTTTACTGAACATAATATACCTAGGTTTTGATGATTTTTTAACCACTAAGAAATACATGGTGGTTGAATTTGGTCATCTGTGATTACACCTATTGTGTTTTACTTGCTCTGTCATGGTGTCGTTGGCAGAGACCATAGTGAGTACTGTTGTTTTGGTAGAGATATGTTTTGAGGTAAAGAGCAGTAATTTAGATTTTTGGGGGGAGTTGTAGTAGTAGTTGTGAATTATTTAACCATGTTTCAATCAGTAAGAAGGACTGCTGTGTAAAGGTCTTAGAATTTAGAGATAGATATTTGGCATTGCAGATTAGGGTCGAGTCAGCATATTGAACAAAGGTAGCATTTCTTGTAGCAGTGTAGAGGTCACTGATGAATATATTGAAAAGTATAGTGCCTATCATAGATCCTTGTGGGATACTAATAGTTACAGGCAAGAAAATAGAGAAATAATGTTTCCATTTCACTGTTTGTACTCTGGTTGCAAGGTAGCTTTGAAACCATTTATGTGAAAAGCTGATGATTCCTAATGGATGAGAGTTTGCATAAGAGTTTTTGGTGTGAGATAGTATCAAAAGCTTTTGATAAATCTAGGAAGATAGTGGAGTCTAGGCTTCTAACATTTCTATGGGTGTTTTCAGTATTGAAATCAAAACCCAGAATGACTTTGAAAATGTGTCCTTGTACATCTGGTACAAGAGTAGCTGATTGGTCAGGCTGATTTCATACCTTGGAGGAATGTTACTAGGAGAACATTACTGAATTTTTCATGTCCCATTTCACTCACACTTAAAGCACACAGTTATGATGCTAATATAACATTGTGCCAGATGTGGTACTGTCAAACATTACTTTCAGTAGTGTATCTGAGGTCAGGGTACTCAGAGAAATGGAAAACAGTGAGTTATTCTATATTAATATAATACCTTTCTCTTTTTCCATGTTTGTGCAATCTCAGATGTAATATATTTAGTAATCAAGGGTAAAGGGGTGCAAATTGGATATAAAAATGGTTAATCTGAATTTTTTTGTCATTTTTGTTTTCAGACTTACTGCTGCTGTGTCACTTTGCATTTTAGAAGTTTATTTTATGATGTTTTATGATGTTTTAAGTTCTGACATACTAAAGTTTGCTATTTTGGTCCATTTATTGAAATGCAAACTTTTGGGCACCTAAAAAGTAAATTTTTTGCCATAGCACTATGTGGTCTTTGATGTTTCTAGATCGTTACTGAGGAAGAAAACAAAATATGCATTGAAAGTCATTTAGAAATCATTCAATAGGAGTTTGAGGAAGAAATTGCCAGATTCAAAGATTATACTCCTTAGATATAAACATTTCATGTCAGAAGCTTGTAAAATGGAATGCAGGCCAGCTTTTCAATGTTAGGTTAGATTTCAGCCCACTCCTTAAGAAAACTGTGTAAAATGTATTTTTAGAACCAAAGGGACAGAGAAATGGGAAGCTGATGAGATAGGCACTCAGAAAGTTAGAATAGGGCACAGTTCATACACAAGAATGGAATATGCCCTAATGGCCAGAATTAAAGAAGAAAGAGATGATGAGTTTCATTGCCCAAAGCATAAGCAATATACTTTTTGGTGGAAAGCATATTATACTAAAGAAAGCTGTCTGAATGTATTATCTAATCTGGTATACCACATAAAGTGTTTGCTGACGTTGTAGGCAGCATGTTTTGCTGAGGCTGTGGAAGAGATGGGCAGACAGAGTACCTGGTGTCCTAAGAAACAGCTACTTGGCTGAAAATTTTAGTAATTATGGGAGATTGAGTACTCGGCCCAATTTGTAGACTAGATGGGCACAAGAAGAACTTGATGCCTCAGGATGAGAAATCAAGAGGATTTCTTGATTTACAGCTTGTGTACTTACAGTGCATTTTTGTATTTTGCTATTTTTATTGCAATGTTGTTTTACTTTAAAATTGTTTTTTCTCAGAGTTGCAATTTTTTAAAAAAGTTCTAGTGTCTAGAAAGCAACCATTTAAATCCAAATGCATTAAGTGAATCTGAATTGTGAGATGAGCTAAGAAAAAAAAATATTTAAAATAAGAAGACTTTGACAAGTTTTAATTTTGAGAGCTGCCAGCTAAGACTAATTTGTTCCTATTTTTGGTTTTCTCCACTTTATAACCTTGTACTCATAAACCCTGATGCTTTTTTAGTTGTCTACCTATTATGTAAATTTAACTTTAGAAGCTCCTCCCAGTCTTATATCATCTCATCTGCTGTTACTAGTGAGCATCGTATGGCTATATTGGGAAGGCTATCCTCTTAGACTAATTAAACTTCAGTTACCCTGCATTTCATATCTTCCCTCCTGCTAGGTGCACACTGCAATACCAACATGACACTAGAAATTTATTTTTCATCTGGGTGTGTGTTTACCAAAATCTAAATTTTTCTATTTTACATACACAATATTAAATTAATACTTCAACAAACTTTGTTTGGAAGCTATCTCACTTTTTATCTTCAGCTGGAAGAGAAGCTATAGGGGAAACATATTGTTTAGGATGAAAGTGATTAACCGAGTTGTTTTAATAAAATGGGTCTGATCTGGTACCTCTGCTTTCCAGTTTTCTTGGTGTATGTATGTTTTTTTTTTTGAGTACTTTAAACCTCTACCAAAGTAATTCATTTTTTGTGGATTTTTGGTGTTCTTCATTGGTAATGGAATGCAGTGGTTCCTCCAATGAGACATTAACAGATCTTACGTTACATGCTATTCCATCATCCCAAAGTGAATTTTTGTGGGGCCTAAATAATGAGACAGATGGCTGTAGAATGCAAAATTATGCTACTGGGACTTATTGCTTGTTGAATATTAAGAACATCTTGGAAAGTCCTGTAAATCCATTTGGAAATGGGAATTATTTGAAAATATTTTTTTTCTCATTTTTACATGATCCGTTAATGATTACTAGAAAAAAATAAATAAAAAGTATTAATCACTCATGTGGGACAACTTGCATTTCCAAAGATGTTTAGAATTATACATAGTTCTTAAAGGTCTATGTTTCAACAACTTTCCAAATGGAGTTGATTCTGACAGACAGTTGTTTAAAGAACGTACTGAATTTTTTGATAAAACTGGGTTAGAACTAATTAAAATATTGATTAAATACCATGAATTAGACATTGTTCTTATAGTGGGTGAACTGAAAGCATTACATAGTAGGATTCTTTCAGATCCTATATTCACTGGAAAAAATCTGAATTTCAGAATGAATTAACTAATGGTAACAGATTTGAAATTACTATTAAAAATAAGAAGCTTGCAAAACTAAAATGTGATGAGACAGCACATGAAGATGGAATAGCTTATTTGCTTTTCTCGGCATCCAAAGGGGTTACTTTGACTACATCAGTACCCAATAAAACAAGTCAGTCATCCATTGATGTCATCTTGGTAAGTACTTCTTTTTCAGCTACAGCAGATTTGAAACCGCCTCTGTGGTGGTCCAGTTGTATTGCAAAGAATGATAGTGGTTTTCAAACAGGTCTGATCAATAGAAATCACCAATTAGACTTTAGACCAACATTTTATCAGAACTACAAGTACTGAAATCAGCAAACAAGAGAATTTACATTAAAGCTGTGAGCAACAGTGATTATTACAAACTGATTCCACATCATTCAATTGGATCCAAGAACAACAAACAATTCAGAAAAACACAACAATGTCATTAATTAAGTAATTTAAGGTAATACATTTAAGTTCAGTGAGTTTGGACAATAATGATTTGTGTTTGCTTGAAAGGGAGTTTTCTTTTGTTCCAGCTTGACAAGCTAATATTGCACAAATATTGATTTGAAATTATGTTAAAAATTAAATTTGGCATTTTTGTTAGATGGAAATGTACAGACTAATTAAATTTTGGCTCTAAGAAACTGAGTACTTTCAATCTTAGGTTATTTCCACCATTAGCTGTATTTGAATCATTATGAGAGAAAGATATCAGATGTGTATTGAGCAGTCCATACACACATACATTTTACAATCTAACAGCTGAAGAAAGGAGAGCTTTCATATGGCTTAGAAAACAACAAAACTTGAGATTTATGAATGATGACAAAAGTGGGTCTATTGTAGTTATGGATATAGAATTATATAAAATAAAGATGCTAGATTATTAAATGATGAGCAATTTTATACAAATGTAAGCAAGAGAAATATTAATCTAGTATTTTGACATGTTGATCTGGTATTATTGGATTTGTTCCATCAAGGTAAATTTGATGTTGATTTATATATTTTTTTTGTGTGAATTAAATATCCAAACTTGGGGATTTTTTCAGGATTCCTAAGATACATAAAATTGCCTGTGCTCCCCTGTTTAGGTCAATTGTCTCAGCCAAAGGGAAGAAGACTGAATGTATTGATTTACATCATGATAAAGTCATAAATCCCGTAATACAATCTATACCATCTTATGTTAAGGACTCTTCAGAACTTTTAAATAAATTGAAAGATTTAGATACTACTAATTTTAATGACTCCATTTTTTGTGACAGAAGGCACTGGCTCTTTACAGACAGTTATTATACAAGATTTAGGTGTAGAAATGTTTAGTTCATTTTTGAGCCAAATTACTGATTTTGACAATGACTGTGTATGCTATGTTGTATTATGGAATTAGTGTTAGAAAATGTATTTATTTACCATTAGAACATTTATTTAACTTTTGTTGACCAGGAAAGTCTGACTGGGATAGAGCCTATTTTCAGTGGAGGCTCATGGAGAAATGCTCCAAATGCATGTCTTTGGAATGTGGGAAGAAACTGGACTACCTGGAAGAAACTCACGCTGCAGGGAGGACATGCAGATTCCACACAGAAGGCATCCCAGCTGAGAATCAAACTGGAGAACCTCTTTCTGTGAGACAACAGTGTTAACCGCTGTACCACTGTACCACCTGTAATGTTTTTTTATTTTTTTCCTTATTTGGTGATCAGTTTTTTTTTATAAAAAAAGATGTGGGGCGGCAATGGGAGCAGCAGATTCTCTCACTTTTGCAAATATGTTTTAAGTAAATGGGAGTATACTTATTAATATAAAACCATCATGGTTTGATAAGGTCAAGTTATATGATCATTTTATTGATGATTTGATTTTTATATTATAGTGTGATTTAAATTATGTGAAATTTATACATGATGACTTACAAAAAAGTTGTTCCTTTTTGGAATTTACTTTTTTTTATGGATCAATTTACAGTAAAGTTTCTTGATTTAAATATTATGTATGATAATGGTACATGAATATTTACCTCTAGTATTTATAGGAAGCCAATGTTTACTAGTAATTATATTCTTTCTTCTATTGCACATCCTATTCATGTAAAGGAAGATGTAATTAAAGGGCAAGCCATTTATCTGTCTAGATTGATTCCTGATGATAAGGCTTTTGAAATAGAAATAAAAAAAAAATATTTGCTTGTAGATACGGTATATAAAAAGACTTTGTTGTAAGAATAATAGATGAAGTAAAGGATAACAGAAGGCATTTATGGAATCCTATTTTATATAATGGTAGCAGTGGGAATGAATTGGACAATGTTAATGTTAATAATAAGGATTAAAAACAGTAATGCATAATGTTGCAGTATAAAAATGTTTTCATGGATAACTGGAAAGTTATCCTAGATTACCCTGAGTTGAATGATATAATAGGTTCATCTCCCATTTTTTATAGGGAAAAAGGGCAAAACTTAAATGGGTCACTGGAATATGACATCCATAATAAATCCCTTAGTAAAGAATATAATTTATTGGAGAAGAAAAAGGGTGTGGATAAATGTGGTATGTCTAAGTGCTGAAAGTTTATTTATGAAACTCCAATTTCATATCTTTTATATATTTGTATAAAACTATTTCCATAGAAGGGGAATTTTCATTGTAGCACTACTTCAATTGTATATTATGCTGTTTGTGTTTATTGCCCTTGCTTTCATATTGGTAAGTCTAAGAGGAAGCTTGCTGATTGTATTAAGGAATTTATATGCAATTAGTGTAAATGACACAAATAATGCCTTGAATAAGCAGTCGTTGGTATATGGGAGAGTTTAAAAAGTTTTTTGTGTCATAGAATGTATTAGCATTGGATGTAGAGGGAGTGATATGGAAAATATTCTTTAAGTGGCAGAAGTTAAATGGCAACCTAGACTGGAGGCAAATGTGTACCCAGGCCTTAAAGAAACCATCAATAAATGTATTTAAAAGATAAACATACATAAATGTAGTAAAATGTTTTTGTGATAGTTCTTTTTAAATGATGATTCACAGAAGTCACATGACTATTTTTACTTAATATTTAAAAGGTTTCTAGAAATGGATTACTCAGTTCTAAAGAAGTCATTGTTGATGACAAAAGTGCTTAAATGAGTTGTTTCAGTAAATGGGTCTAGTCTGGCAATTTTGCTTTCCATTTTTCTTGATATTTTTCCTTTTTACTGTCGAGAAAGAAACTTTACCTGCTCAACTTGAATATGATTTTCCATTAATCTTTACTGCATTAAAGAAAAAAAAACATTTATTGCCTGCAAATTATTTCTAATAATATAGCAATAACAAAGAAACTGTTACGTTTCTTAAATAATGGCATAGTATAATGCCTGTTTACTGCCCTTCCAGATGTCTGGCATCCTCTGATGTACTGTACATCAAAAGCAATGAAAGCAAGATCTCGACAGTTAAAATAAGCAACGGACATCTCCGTGCTTATTTTAAACTGTCTCGCTATGTTAAACTCATTTAACATAGCGAACAGGAGATCTTGCTTTCATGGGTTTAAAAATAAGCAACGGATCTTAAACCCATTTAACATAGCGAGACAGCAGTTTTAAACAGTTATACTAATGGAAAAAGTCCGACCTTTTCCATTAGTATAAGCACGCTGGCCAATCAGCGCTGGGGATCATGGTATAATATTTATGTTTTACTCTTTTTCCGAGAAATGAACACCATTCATTTGTTCTGAGAAAAATAAACCACAGAAAAAAGTCACCTGCACCAAAGTCACTCTGCCAGTAAACAAGATATAAATCCAAAAGGCACAAAAGGCAGGAGGCACCACACCAAAAACTTGTAGAAAACAGTGAATATTTATTAAAACAATAAAATAAAATTAAATAAAAAGTGCACTGCTAAGCACTTTCAAGCTAACAAGCCCTTCATCAGATAGTGCATACCTGACAAAGCCAGACATTTAAAATACTCATTAACCAATCAGAAATCAGTATTTTACCCTCCTTTTTCTAAGGATGGGTTTTAAAGGGATAACAGTATTTAAGCCTGGGGGCTTATCTGCCCCAAGTCTAATTATCCACCTAGTCACTGCACATTCCGTATCATTACTAATATCCCCTCCCCTTACATTATTGATAAGTATTTGTAGTGCCATAAACAAAAACGTATGTCCTATATTCTCCTTGACATCAGAAAATAAGGCATTAGATTATTTCCAAAGTTTGATGTCTGAAACATGCTGAAATATCCTTGGTGCAAGATAGTAAGAGTAAAAGAACAAGTATAGCCAGACCATGGCTTAACAGGAATGTGAATGAAGTGGATAACATTCCAGAACAAAGAGGCTTTTTTTGGGAACAGGAACAAGGTTAGCATGATTTTCACCTATAGTGGAGATGTGGGTGACATCTGTAACATAGTGAGGCAGCATTGGAAAACATTACATACTGATATGAGGTTAAAAGAGGTAGTAGGTCAGGATCCTAGTTTTATATTTCGAAGGAACAGAAACTTGAAGGACATGCTGTGTCATGAGCCCAAACCCAATGCTCATAGTGGTCATATGACTAGGAAGATAGGTACTTTTCTTTGCCATCATTGCAAAGCCTGCCAACATATTTTGAAAAAGAGCTCCTTTGAGCACCCCAGGTCAGGACATAACTATTATTTCAAAGATTATGCAGACTGCAGTACTAAGAATTTAGTATATTTAACAGTGTGTCAGAATTGTGATTCATATTATGTTGGCAAGACGAATAGTATGTTTAAAACCAGGATATTTCAGCATGTTTCAGACTTCAAACTTTGGAAAAAATCTAATGCCTTATTTTCTCATGTCAAGGAGAATATAGGACATAGTTTTTTGTTTATGGCACTACAAATACTTAGCAATAATGTAAGGGGAGGGGATATTAATAATGATATGGAATGTGCAGAGACTAGGTGGATAATTAGACTTGGGGCAGATAGGCCCCCAGGCTTAAATACTGTTATCCCTTTAAAACTCATCTTTAGGAAAAGGAGGGTAAAATACTGATTGGTTAATGAGTATTTTAAATGTCTGGCTTTGTTAGGTATGCACTATCTGATGAAGGGCTTGTTAGCTTGAAAGCGCTTAGCAGTGCACTTTTTATTTTATTTTATTTTATTGTTTTAATAAATATTCACTGTTTTCTACAAGTTTTGGTGTGGTGTCTCCTGCCTTTTGTGTCTTTTGGATTTGTTCTGAGAAAAAGCTAACAATCACAATGTCTTCCATTTATTTTTTCTTTTTAAACTCTTGAATCTTAACCATTCCATGTATTTCGCAGGACAATTTAACATAGAGCAATAACTTAACATCTTAGATGTCAGTCATTTCAAGTTCCTTCACTTCTTACTATACTGTCATAAAGAAAGAGTAATCATATATTTTCTGTTCTTGACAGTCTATTAACATAAAAGTCTGTAGCACTCCTGATGATTTTTGGAAGAAGTACAAAGATTCTGTCTTATAGCACTCTTATTAAGTTTAGGAAGAAGTGAAAATATTATACTTTACAACATGCTGCTTGCCACTGATTCCCTGATGTTACATGTTTTTTTTTAATTAACCATCCTTTTCATTCTAATTACATGATTTCATATCAAATCAAATCATACACAAAACATACATTGTCATATTCTTTCATATTGTTGGTCTTACTATTTCTGTTACTTTCTTTCTTTCTTTTGCCCTTTCATGCTTTAAACTCACCTTTTCTTCCTGATAATCCTCTCTCATACTTTCCTTTCAGAAGCTTACATTATTGTTTGTATCACCTTGCATATTATTTATCTTAGGTTGATTTATTGCAATTTGTTTCATTTCTGTTTTTATTTATTTATTTATTTCACATTTGTTAACCAGGTTAGTGCAACTGAGTTTGCAAACAAACCCATTTTCAGTGGAGACCTGAGGGGAAAAGTTCTGGCAAACATAAATAAAGATAAAGTGACAAATGTTAAATAACAATTACAATACAAAATAATTGTAAAAAAGAAAAGATTATTAACTATTTGCATTGCACTGATAGTAAGCAACCCATTTTCAGTGGAGACCCAATGGGAAAGAGCCCCAGCAAACATAAGCAAGATAAACATGCAGGACAAAAACTATTAAAAATAACAATGCAAATATGAAATTAATTATAAAGAGAAAAACAAAAGAAAAAGATTATGAACATTAAGGGTTGCACTGATAGCAGTGGTCTAAAATTTACTACATATGAGAGCAAAAACAAAAAATAATCATTGTTTATCATTATTTATTTTAACATTTTAAATTTTAAGTGCTGTTTTTGCAAGTTATGCTTTGTAATGCAATTTTAGTTTATAATTATTTTGTAGTTTGCATTCCCTGGACTGAACCTGAGATTGGTCCTTTTAAATCAATACTTTACCTTGGCTATCAAATGTAAAATAAAGTAAAACTAGTAAATATTAAAACTTTACCACTTTTGTAGATTATTTTTGAATCACTGACCTAGTTTATAGCCCCTTATTTAAAAGGAGAAAAGCAGACTTATACCTTGATTCAATAAACTCTGTGCAAGAATAGCACTATTCTTGCACAGAGTGATTTATGTCTGTATAGCACAGCAGTGCACCATGCATATTCATGAAAATGGACTGCTGTTCTACCTATATAGACACAAACTGTGAACAGGTGCAGGGGGTGTGTCCAAGTAGTGCACAGACATTGAACATGCACCCTGCACTCAGAAAGTGCCATACACCACTTTCTAATAAGGATCTGGCATAATACTAGAGAATTACTCTAATATTATGCCAGTATTCAGTGTCTGCGGACACTAAAATGAAATAAATGATCATTTCAGTGTCTGCAGACATTGAAATAAACACAGCATCAGGAAAGCAATGGAGGGGGGTGTGACAGGTTCTGTGACACACCCCCTGCATTGCAAAAGTGTCGTACGACACCTCCACAACCTGCTAAAGCAAAAAATGGGGGATAAATCCCTCAAAAGGGACACAACATACATATTGCCCCACAAACTTAGAAAGTTGATAGAAAACAGGTCATGCATTAGCATGAATTACCAAAGGATAGATGTCTGAAAGCAAATGTATGCCAATATTCCCTGACAGTAGTCCATGATGACAAAGGCACAAATAATGGGGGGGGGCAATAAAATAGGGATATTTCTGAAAAATTGCCATCACACACTTAGAAAGTTGATATAAATCAGGATATGTATTAGCAGGAGTCTCTGAAGGATAGAAACTTGAAAGCCAAATGAATGCCATTATTCCCAACTGCCGTTCTCAATAACTTGTCAGAACATCACAAGACTCATTTATATAACATAATAATAAAATAATAATATTATCTTTTTTTTCATAGCTAAGTGGGTGTGCACATTATGGCCCTCTGCTTACCATAGCTTAAACATCCGATAGGAGATAAATACAAATATACAGATGAAATTTCCAAGCTGAGATAGTGTAGTGGTTAGAGTCCCTGCTTTACATACAAGTGTTCATGGTTCGAGTACCAAGACAGGTGACTTATTTTTCTATGGGAAAGTAGTATTAAAATTATTTTCGTAAACTTAAATTATGTAGCAACTGTTTTGTGCCAACCAGGGTAGTGTAGCTGGTGAACAATGTAAGTGTGTGTGCATATAACATGTGAAACTACCCATGTACATGCAAGTGCCCCATTCAGTATAGTCACACCCCTTGCCAATGTGAGGAAAGCACATAGAGGGATGTCATTTAAAGTATATGATATACACTTAATAAATGAAAGCAGTCCTCTGATATATATTAAAAAAATTAAAAGTGAGCAATGGTTAGCAATGCTGAGCTATGCTTAGCAAGTGCAACCATTGCTAAGGCGTAATTGCTAAGCAGCAGGTAGCTCAGTTAAGTGGATTTGCACACAGTTAAACACTGCTCAACAACTTTTCCTTTAAGCAGTGTTAAAAACGGCTCACCGGACTTGAGCACTGCTTAATAGAGCTTAACCTTTTCAAAATGCTCCAATGACAGCAAAGGGTGGGCATATTGCACTATTTAAATGGTGTAGGTGGGAATAGAACCATAATCTGTTATAGTCCATCTGTTCAGATGCAATGGCTGGCATTGGAGAAGCAGTGCGCTTCCAGGCCAAATGCTGGAGCATTCAGGAGTCCAGGGTCATGGCTGGACTCCTAGTAAAAAAAACATGAAGAGAGACTGCTGCAGGGCCAGTACCAGGGATCCCAGTACAAAGCAGAGGCCTAGGACCATCTTGCATGTAATCTCACCAGTGCTACTGGCATCCTCCAGACTGGTGAGCAGGTGCAGCACCATCATGCCTACCTAAAGCGGAGGAAGATGGATCTCTTGGACCAGTGGATCCAAGATGTACAGGCCCAGAATGCTCCAGTAGTGTGTAAGTATCACTATCAAGTAGTTTGTAGCAAATACTAGACTGGGAATGTGATAGATATGCATAATGTGTGTTTTTCTCCCCTACAGCTGCAGCATAGAGGGCTGTGAACATTGAAGCCCACAGTGACAGACAGGCATCTATTTTGCAGTATATAGTCGAAATAGCTAAGAAGGAGTACATTGCATACTGGTAGTAGGTATACTCTTACTGTGTGAACTGAATAAATATAAAAGTTGGACTGACTAAGTGTCTTTCAGCTTTTCCCGGTTAGGGGTCGCCACAGCGGAACTCTGGTCCGCTAATGATTGGCAGTAGAGTTTTATGTGCTGGCTTGCCAGGCCTAATGCACAACCTTCAATGAAGGAATGCCCCTTCATGCATGTCACCACACAGAAGACGCTCTAACTGAAAATCGAATGGGCAACATCTAACTGTGAGGCGACAACGCTACTGCAGCAGTTGGACTGACTAATACTGATGTGAAATAAAGACCCTTTACAAAAAACTGTTATGTTTATTCTGGTAAGTTTTGTAGATATATATATATTGCACTAATCTCTGAACCCTGAATAGTAATGTGTAAAGTATAAAACTGTGCTCCATGCAGCATTGCTTTGTGTTAACCTTTGCTTTCCAGATTGTAGCAATTCAAAGGATTAATACACAGTACAGTAATTATGTGTCATGCATGAATCACAGTATTTCAAGTTCAGACTGTCTAACCAAGACACTGTTAGGCAGAAACAAGGGAAGCAAACAAAAGCAGTTTCCAAGTAGGCCATTGTGATGAGAAATAGCTTAGTTGTTCATTTTTCACATCCAGAGACGGTTCAAATCCAGGGAGTGGTACTAATATGTGTGCAAATCTACATACAAGGAATCAGGAATAAATGTAAAAACAGTCAGGTAGTGTTAACTTAAATTTTTCCCACAGGTTTTACAGGTAAGGAAATGTTGCTAGTAGCTGTATGAAGGGTATACTAATAAACTGTGTACAACTGTTCAATTTTAACACCACATGCCTGCAATGACAGCAGGATAGGTACATACAATATGCACTCTTCCTGAATCATACCTCTCAACTTTACAGATATTCACTGAATGTTCAGATATTTGTCTCAGAGTTTCGGTCTGTTTTACATAAAGTAGTGATGACATGGCAAATCAGTGGCAAATCATTATAGACTGAAGTTAGAAAATAATGATAGACATAAGTGTTAAACAACATATCCTTCAGAAAAGCCTTGCAAATGCAAAGCTTGTTATGCTATCAATCTTCTAAGTTTGTAAGAGCAATATTTAAGAATTGTCCTTATTTATTGTCCTTTGTCCCACTCTCATGTATGGCTTTGTCCAGATTTCATGCTCTAAGAGGTTGATGGAAATGTTCCCGATACGTCTCCCAAGTATCACGCTGTCACAGCTAGTGGTCACTGCTGCAAATAAACTTGGACACAGATAGGAAACCAGTTGATGTATGCCAGTAGCACCCTCACATAACGGCAGGTCAGGGTACCCCTCCTGTGCCAGATATGTACCCCTGACATGTACGAGTCCCCTCCAGTCATGTACCCAGAGTTGTCACAGTTTGCCACATACCATTCCAGGCTGACAGTTTAATAGATATGTTTGTGCTACAGAAGCTATGGGACATAGGTAGATGTAAAGTGAGGGCAGACCCATAGAGCATTGAACAGTACTGTTGTGGAAAATAGAAGCATAAACAGATGTTAATGGACATGTTGTCTCTCCCCCCACCCCTCATCTGGATCAGTACAATAATTCATATACTATGGGTATGTTTTACTCCAAACCTAATGATGGGACTTGTGTTATATTATCATTCTTATATTTGATTGTTTGCATGTTAACATACCTTATTCAAATACCATTGTTGGTGGCCTGTTGCTATCAATGTTATTGGCATGCTGTTATGATGCATCTGTTGTTCCATTCCTGCATGTGTTCTGTTTGCTATGCAACTGTTCCAAATCTGAAGGAGGGTCTCTCTGTTGATCAGAGGCAGTGACTAACATGAGGTGGTTACTGACTTGAAACTGTAGTTTTATTGGCCACTAGGGTCATTTCCATAACTCCTTTCATCTCTCTTGTTTGTTTTCAGGCTTGTTGGCTGTTGGTGAAGCACCCTCCAAGAGGAAAAAACGCTGAGAGAAGAAGGGAGCCACTTTGAGATTTTAATATTTTTCTCATAGCTGCCTGAGCATTTTCTGGCTTGTTAAACTTGATTTCTGTATTAGTAGCTGTATTTCAAAAGCTGTTTGCTGAATTTCCTGCACTTAATTTTAAATCGTTTTTTCTTAAAACTTGCATATTTTCTGTCCTTGACCTAGCACTCTTGTGGGTCATTTACTGCACTGTATAACTTGATATTACTTGTAAACCTCTGCAATCTCTGTAAAAACAAAACAAAAAATCTTGCTTTTTCCACTTTTCTGAGAGTTGTTACAGGCTTGCTGTTCCTGAACTGTTTGAAAGATTCTGTGAGGCCATCTCTGTTGATCAGTGGCAGTGACTAACATTGAGCAGCTTCCCTGCCCCCGTAGAGGTGGTTACTGACTTGAAACTGTAGTGGCCACTAGGGATAACTCCTTCATCTTCCTCTCTTAAAACCTAGTTGTTGGGCATCTTTTCAGGCTTGTTGGCTGTTGGTGAAGCACCCTCCAAGAGGAAAAACGCTGAGAGAAGAAGGGAGCTACTTTTGAGATTTTTAGTATTTTTTTTCTGTTTTATTGCTGCTTTTTTTCTGCATAGCTTAGCTTCTGAGCATTTTGCAACTGTTAAGCACTATTTCTGTATTAGTAGTAGTTGTATTTAGAGCACAAACTAAAAAGCTGTTTGCTGAATTTCCTAATTTGCAATTAATTTTCTTTTTTTTTTCTTAAACTATTTGCATATTTTCTACTCTTGACCTAGCACTGTGGTGTCTCGCACTATAACTTGATATATAACTTTTAATTGTGTCTATCATATCTCTACAAAACAAAAACAAAAAAAAAAAAAAATTACAATTTTTCCCACTTTTCTGAGAGTAAAAATCTGTGCTACAGGCTTGCTGTTCCTGAACTGTTCCATTTTGTTTGTTTCTGTGAGGTTTCTTTTGCTGAAGGAGGGTCTCTGACTGTTTGTGAGCAGCAGTGACTAGCCGCCCCAAGGTGGTTACCCAGCTTGGTGGTTACAGTTTTAAACTCCCTTTTGGGTCTATTCTTTGGGCCCCAGCCCCTCTTCTCCAGCCCCTCTTATCGCGTGCTGGCTTTGATTTTAGCAGCGAGGTGCCACTAAATGTTATCGCTACGGCGGCAGCATAAAAGGATTCAAGCTAAGAAACTCTCTAGATTTGAAAAGTCTTTCAGTATTCTTTCCCTACTTCTGCTTCTTGGCTTACTAAAACAGTTTTTACACCTACACTAAAGTGCAGCAGCACTTGTTCCAAACTTTTTTTTCTCCAATTCCTCTAGCATATCTGTTTTAAGCATATATTCCTTCTTATATGCTTCTTTTTCTGTTCAAAAGCACTCCTATATTAACTTACAAAATCTCACTATAAAACTTCCTCTGAATTCTTGCTTTCTGCAGTTACTACTTTTCATTTCTGTTACATACATAATCATTTCTTTTTCCTCGAGAGGGTCGAAAAGCTTTGCGTCCTCCTTTGTGCCGGTTGGTGAGATCTGAATTGAACCACTGCCAGTTCAGCCTCATGTACTGAAATAACCCTCTGTGCCTCTCAACACTAAGTGATGCACTTGATGCAGCTCTGTGCTCCAGAGCAGCCAGTTCGGAGGCGCCCAGGACTAGCATTGAGAGGCTTGACCAGGCAGCTGAAGGTTTCTTCTGACACACACATACCCAACTCACGGCCTCAAACACATAGATCCATCATAAACATACTAAGACATGCTCAGAAAACCTGCTCTGAAAGGTGTTATCACAGCAGGGCCTCCAAAGCAGACACCCAAGCAAACTGCTCACCTCATACACCACAAAACACAACAAGCAAGCAACAAAATCAGCAAAGCGCAGCATGCCTCCTTAAGGCCAATCTTCTAACCAAACATACTTGTCATAGGTGACTCAGCATTCTGAACACACACTAAGCTCCCCGGCTCACCAGGTCACAGTAAGAGAAAGGTCAATCTAGCTGCCTGTCGACGCTAGAATCCGCCACATAGCGCAGCACTCCAGGGTCTCCTTCAGGCGGCATGAAGTATGACTTGGTCATCCTTGTGTCTGGTGTCAGCGACCTACCTCCTGCCCATGGATTAAAGAGAAATTTCTGAGCTTCTGTAGTTATAGCCCCCAGGCAGGTAACCTGAGTCTTGAGCGGTATCTCAAGCCTTCCTGGGGAAGTGCTTACAATACGGTGATAGAAAATCGGCTTTAATAATTGGCTGGCTTTCAAATTTGTCATTCAAAGGATCAATGTCTGTGACACTGGGATGTGATGCTGGACACATAAGCCTTTATTTGCACTGATGGCTTGCACCTTGCACCTGTCAACTTCCGGGCTCTCAAGATATAAAATTTTACCCTTTAAGTGCCTTTTTATGCAAAAACCTAAATTCCCAAACCTACCACCTAGGAGGCACAAACACAGTAAAAACTAAAAGTAATGTGCAAAAGAGTCACCAAGTCTCAGTCTCAAGGGTCTGCAGCACTGTCATTCCCTTCTCAGCATCAGAAACATTGATGTCTGTGCTGTTCCAGACTGAAACCACTATGCTCAGGCTCCTGGGAGGCACCCCAGCACTATCGGGTTTCACCTCATATCATCGCCCCAAAACCCAAATCCGGACAACACCAAGAAAGGAGGTCCACCATGACCATGACCCACACCCACACTGCCTCAAGGTGGCAGTGGCAGCGCCCCATCCAGGTGCACTGAGACCATCCGGGTGCAGTTGCAATTTGTATGCGAACTGCTCTCTCCTTCTCAGACTAGGAAAACAACACAGTCCTAGATAATCATTTTTTATAAATTGGCCTTCCACCAAACATTGGGAGGATAAATGCTTCTATCTCCCAACTTTTTCAACACTATACTAGGTGACTTACTGAGGCATGGCTATAGACTGGGACAGGATCAACTCCAATGGTGAAGAACAGGTAGTCACCTCCATAAACTCCAAGTCTTGTGGAACATTCAGTCACCATCCCAACAGAGGAGAAAACTGTGCAGTCTCATCATCACCGAACAAGGGATCTCCAGTATTCAAGCATGAATATATACCCTGCCCTCAAAGAGATCCCACCGCATAAACTAAGAACACTGGAAGGTCCTCAAAAGCTTTACCTGAACACAAAAGACCTTAGTATGAAAAAACTTCTCCCTTGTTTCAGTTCACACTTTAAAAAAACCAACAAAATGTCCTTTAATGCCCTCTACCACAGTGCATGGACTTACCAAACGCTGGCAATCACCGTAAAAGCTACCAGTTTGTACAGGACTGCATGGATCGGGCATCTGGTGCATGCACTCAAATCTTTGTACACCAGGCAAGCGTCCAGTCATTACACATCCAAAGGTAAACAAGCTTGACAACAATAAGGAAGCTCCAAGATGAGCAAAATCATACCTTTTCATAATTCTTCCAAGGCATAGGTTGGGACTAAATGCTCAACACTCCTTCCAAGACAGTGTGCAGAAATTAGCTATGAAGGAAGTTAGACAATCATGAGGCCTTCTCCCAGATAATTGAAAACTAATCTGTTCCTCATGATGTGTAATGGAGAATTAGTTCCAAGGCCGGTGCCTCAGGTGCTGAACCACTGCATGCCAACATACTGGAGGACTCGTTCAGTGCAAACTTCCTCGACCCTCCCCAAGGCCAAATGTCAACACCAGGACTTTGGAGAACAAAAAAACCTCCAGCAACCCACCACAGGCTGTCTCCGGATGCAAAAATACCAGCATCCACCACTCGGATCACTGAGACATAACTCACGAACTCAGCACCAGGCCCGCAGTTCGGACTCACATTAATAAACAAACTTCACTCAGGCGCACGACATTACCCAGGTGCGCCGCGGCCACAACCATGGTCATACAAGAAGGTGCCTCAAAAACCCTGGAAACTACCGTCCCGGTAACAATCCATACCTTAGTAGGACACCTTCATCATTAGGATCATGGCCATAAAAGACATAGGGATCGGAGACTTCCAGACTTGCATTCCCAACAGTTCAAACTTGTCAAGGCCTTTCATGCCTTTTAAACTTGCCACCGAGAGGAAAGGCAGATATGGGCCATTGATGAAGGCGGTCCATGTGAACTTCTGTGACCTGGCAAGGGCGCGCGACTGATACCCCCACTCGGGTATCATCGAAAAACTCAAGGCAGATATTGTAAACCCCACAGGGTGATGAGTTCAAACTCTCTGGCGCCCAGGAAGAACCCACGGTCATCAAGTTGCTGCCATGTCACTATACGTCCTGTTTCACAAGCTGGTGGTGTCAGGAATCAGTCCAGAATTGGGTCCTCTTATTCTTTGACTAAGGTTGCAGTACTGTAAAAACAACAAATGCAGGAGGGTTGTACCTGACCCGAGTTTGAATGACACAAACTGAAAACCAATGAAAACAGACATCTGAAAACACAGGGCCCTTCAGAAGCCCCTCACGAAAGCAGTCACATGGCTCAAAGCCGCCCGGCCTAAACCCAATGCAGTATATGCTTCAGGACTGTCTTCCAGGAAAAACAAACCTACTAGCTATGCTTTGGAGCAGCACACTGAGCACAGAAAGGGTCACAGGGACTAAGGGACCGTGGAAAAATTTGACACTCTTTTGACACTCATGTGTTGCTAAATTGGTTCAAGACCCCACCCTACATTTGCCACCTAACTCATCAAAGGATTCACATCTAGATCAAGGGAGGCATGCCACGTCCCCTGTACTCATCAGGCATTAGAAAGGCCATTGGTACCAATCACCCGGTGAATGTATCTTGACTGGAAACCTGCAGCAGCTGGAAAGGCCCAAAGTTCCTCACCAAAAGGATAAAGGGTCTTACCAAGCCCCGACTGACTGGGCTCCGACTGAAACCAAGTCTCTCTATTCAGTCTCCGCTGCATGCCTTACCTCAAAAATGCTATGGATGCCTGACATATAAGGTACATGTCAACAGAAAATTTGATGAATATAGCTCAGAACCAAAAGGGCGGACTCAGAACCACAAGGCGGGAGACCCACCACTCTACATGGTTATTAATTATATACCCAGATCCAGGATGCTGTGGAACATCTTACTCCTATGCTGTGGAACAAAATCCCGGGTGGCGTTTCGCAGAGAGCACCTCGCGCTGGCCTTGGATCTAGATCATACCCAATGGATGGGGGCTGGAGGGCTTGGACAGGATTACTTCAAATGCACTGCATCAGAGGCACAGCTTCCAATAAGGCATACCATTATTCAAACTAAGGGTGGCAAAAGCCAATGCAATAACTATGGGCTAAACGCAGCGCCTTGAGCCGGGAATGGCCCTAATCTGTTTTATGGGGTTAATTGGAATACCCATGCATGCTGTTATAACTAATCTTGAAATGTATTGTTCATGACTAACCAACATAATTTGCAAAACCGCAACACCATAGTGGATCTGAGAAGGCAGATACCAGTGGATCTGCCTGTCCCACCTTATCTGGCTGTGGCACTGGGCCCCAGCATGTTTGAGACCCAACCCGGATCTGCCTCCTCCTCTGGTCCTGCACCACCTTTGGGTGGAACCGCATCAGGGGACCGGTCCCATCTCCCCTGAGAGTGGGTGTGGACAGGGGGCTGTTACCCACTGTTGGTTCTGGGGTTTGGTGTGCAGCACACTTAGATCTGAGTTTGGAGATCAGCTGTGCCAGATTGAGGGCCACCTGGCACACCTTGAGGGTCAGGCTGCCCTTCCTGTGCAGCCCCCAGTGCAGCCACCTTTGGAGCCATGAAGGTGCAGTGGTGACTGCCCATGGATGGGGGTCTCAGTCCCACTGTAACCATATGGGGGCCCATGTGCTTCATATTCCCAACCACCCTCCCCATCAAATGTGTTTACCCCCTCATGTGTCATATACCACCCCTGTCTGCTGCCTTGTCTGTCACCCTACCCAACCTACCCCCCAGACATATCTACAATCCTTCCCCAACATCCCACTCTCACCTTAAAAAAATAGAAAAGGGCATCTATCCCCCCAAAAATGTTGCCCCATAAATAGTTGTCCATTTCACACATGTGTCCACTGGACACATGTAATCTGGTCCAATTGGCTTGACAACTCATTTCTGTTGTTCTCACCTCTCTCTGGGGGTTGAGTGTCCAGATTCACCCCCAAATTCTGTACAAATGTACAGCTGTTGCTGTATAAGAAAAAGGACAGCTATGGACCTTCCCTACACCCATACTGCACATCCCTAGCTATCTTTCATATTGTTTTTCCCTCTGTGTGCCCCTTTGTCACCACTTTCCTATCACCCCTTTTTCTTTTCTTTTAAAGAAATTAGTGTGGGTGTAAGCGTCAGTAAGTGGGTTTGTGTGATGCTAGGTGAAGCCAACACAGATTAAGCATCTGTATGTTTAACCATGTGTTGGCATTGCTTAGCATCGCGCAAACCTGTGCAAACTCGCTTACAACTACTTAAAACTCTCTGTTTCCATCAGCCACTGTTCTGCCTAGCAACAAACTAATCAGCCCTGCCAAGTCCCAAACCCAGGGCCCTGTACACCATAGTCAGAGCAATGTACCACTACACCATGTGATTTGTAAGGATTGCTGATGCTTTTTCAAACATATCATGCAGTAGAGTCATTCAACAGCAGGGAAAATTGTGTAGAATCAGTCATGTTTTGTATATATACATATACACATGTATATATGTATGGAGATGCATATATATGGAAAAATATATACATAATATAAATAGAGATATACATATAAAATATATACATATACACACACACACACACACACATCTATCTATATATATATATATATATATATATATATATATATATATATATATATATATATATATATATATATACACACACACACACACACACACACACACACACACACACACACACACACACACACACACACACACACATATGGGGACAATGGGGCAAAACTCGGGACATATTTTAAATATTGCTCTTATAAATGTAGAATGTTCCCAGAGTGACAAAGTTTGTTTCAGCATACATGTTCTGAAGGATGTGAATTTTGAAACTGAAATGTATGTCATCATTTACTGTCAGAAATCCTCAGATCATCACAGTGATTTACCAGGGAAATAAAAATAATGAATCTGTGGAACAGACCAGAAATATGAGCAATAAACCTAGACATTCTGCAACAATCTGGTCAGTCGAGAGGTAGGCTCAGAACTCCTTAGTGCAACAAATCTGGACCAAGTCTGACAAAGTGGGGGGAGAAAGCCATGAAAATAGAGACATATCTGAAATACTGGAGTAGATAAGCTGACACAGTTGCTGCAGTAACACCCTCCTGTCTGTCCTAACATATATTGACTGAAATAGCACAAGTCCAACACTCAATTACATCTCACTAGTTAGTAACTGAAATCCTCACATCATCCCACTGATGTGTCAGAAATACACAACACTTATGGGTGCCAGGCAGCAGTACATCCTATCAATAACTGGACATAACATCACATTAGGGAAACTATACTCAACTCCTAAGCATGCCACCAAGCACCGTCCAAACTGCAGTCAGACTGACACAACACTAACCCAAATCCGCTATGGGGAATTACACATGTATTGGCAAATATATCAGGCACTACAGAGATATAAGAGCACTGAAAAAACAACACCAGTGTGAAAGTGCATAACCACAAACAATTCCACCACAGTCACAGTGGCATACCAGTAAGCCAAATGAACAGTACAGTATAAGGACTGTGTGAACAAAAACATCTCAACATGTTTGCCACTCACACACTACCCCTACATATACTGGCCCAATTCACAGTGTAGTATGACACCTAACCGTGGTATGGGACATGTCTCAGTCTGCCCCTACAAATATATACAGCCGATAGACCACAAGAAACTGGAGCAGCATGCACAGGCAGATAGAAGAGGACCCATAACACATACATCTATCCCCCTTCCTACACAGGCCAAATAACATTGACACACGACACTGCTACACAATCCTGACAGTCTGTCAACAATCGCCAGAAATACACAGACCTCTCAACTGAATGTCCAGGCTTTGTCCTCACATATAAGACCTCTTACACATAACATGTCCGGTAGTCTGATACATCACTGGGATGGTATCAGGATTGAAGGCACTACATAATGATATACTGTACCTATCACTGTCTTACTGCATGACATCTGGACAAAGCCTGACATACTTGAGGGTCAGAGGCCCAAAAACAGGGGCATATGTGAAATATTGCTGCTATAAACTGAGACAGTTGCTGGTGTAACAGGGTTTGTTGTAACATACCTTTTCTGAGGGATATGAAGTCAGAAACACAAATAGATGATGCCATTTACTGACTGCAATCTCCACAGTATGCTACTGATTTTCCAAAGACAAAAATATGTCTGAGGAGCACACCAAACATGAGAGTCCAAAATATGGCCATTCTGCAGATAGCCCTACAGTTGAGAGTTATGTCAACCATATAACACTGTCAGACTTAAAATCATGCAGAAAAGCCATGTCCACACAAACCCTGTTAAACTAGCATTAATTCAGTTGTATAACAGCAATACTTACATTCTGTTCTTATGTCTGGAACATTCTCCCCCAGTTTGTTGGGATGTCTCCCACAGTTTTCGTTGTAAGAGGTATTTCCAACTACCCTCTGTGATCTGTTGTTCATACACCTCCGAGACAAGGAAAAGGGGCAACACCCACATGAAGTACTCAATTATAGGAGTGTGTTGCCGTGCCATTTGCTATAGGAATAACACCACAGCTGTTATGCATGCAATTAGCAAGTGGGGACACCAATTGGTGCACAGGCCATCAGCTGCTCATGAGCATTACCTACAAAAGGCAAGCTGCTGCTTATGCAAAACAGATGTATATCCTACATCAGGGAGAGAGAGAAAGACAGACAGACATACAGACAGACAGACAGAGACAAAGACACACACAGACCAAGAAACCAAGCTACACATAGTAGAATAAAACCAACCATACTTGGAAAAAAAGGTATGTCAAACAAGTAAGCATGTAATAGAATGAGGAAGAGGGTATGTAATAATGGTAAATAGGAAGTTCAACAAATATGTGTCAACATGACTTGCTGTACTGATATATTGCTGATCAGAACTTATGGCCATAGCAACTGGGTCTGTCTGCAGTGACATAGATCACAGCTCAGGGCCCTGAGTCACCCCAGGAAAGGATGGCTCACATATGACTACTACTGGAGTGTGTGTTGAACGATACTGACTGTGACACTGCTAGGCCAGCTACTGGGATGTCATAGATATCCATATGTTAATTGTGAATACAACTATGCTATACATGTTTGTCACAGAAATGTGAGAGACCTATACAGGGTATTTGCATAGTGAAATACTGTTGCATATGTGTGTGCTGAACTTCATGTGATATACTGAGCTCATATCATTCAACTGTCCAGTGTTATGCACACTGACCATAGGTGTGACTCATATTTGTAGTAATTTACTCATATGGAGTTGTGTTATGTCTGGAAATCATTGACAACCTGTGAAGACTAACATTACAATATCTCCTTCCCTTTCTTTTGGCTGTTCCAGTTAGGAGTCACCACAGCAGATTATCTGTCTCCATTTCCTCCTGTCCTCTGCATATTGCTCTGTCACATCAACCACCTGCCTGTCCTCTATCACCACATCCATACACCTTATCTTAGGCCTTCCTCTTTTCCTCTTACCTGACAGCTTCATCCTTACCATCCATTTCCCAATATACTCAGCATCACTCCTCAGCACATGTCCAAACCAACATAATCCCACTACTCTCTGGCTTGGTCTCCAAACTGTCCAACCTGGGCAGACACTCTGACATACATATCCCTAATCCTATTCACCCTCATCACACCCAGTGCAAATCTTTGCATCTTTAACTGTGCCACATCCAGCTCTGACTTCTGCTTTTTGTCAGTGCCACTGTCTCCAAACCATATAACATAGCTGGTCTCACTACCATCTTGTAGACCTTCACTCTCACTCTTAATGGTACTTGTCTGTCACAAATCACTCCTGATACTCTTCTCCACCCTCCCCATCCTGCCTGCACTCTCTTTTTCACCTCTCCTCCACATATGTCATTACACTGAACTGTTGATCCCAAGTATTTAAACCCATCCACCTTTGCAAACTCTACTCCCTACATCCTCACCATTCCTCTATCTTCCCTCCCATTCACACACATATATTCTTAGTCCTGCTGACCATCATTCCTCCCCTCTGTAGAGCATATCTCCACCTCTCCAGGGTCTCCTCAACCTGTTCCCTACTCTCACTACAGATCACAATGTCATCTGCAAACATCACAGTCAACAGGGACTCCTGTCTGATCTTGTCTGTCAAACTGTCCTTCACCACTGCAAATAAGAAAAAGCTCAGAGCTGAACCCTGATGTAATCCCACCTTCACCATAAACGCACCTGAAACTCCCACCACAGAACTCACCGTTGTCACACTACCCTTGTACATATCCAGACAGTCAACAGGGACTCCTGTCTGATCTTGTCTGTCAACCTGTCCTTCACCACTGCAAATAAGAAAGGGCTCAGAGCTGAACCCTGAAGTAATCCCACCTTCACTGTAAATGCACCTGTCACTCCCACCACAGAACTCACCGCTGTCACACTACCCTTGTACATATTCTGTAGTACTCTTTCAGATTTCTCCGCCACTCCTGCGTTCCTCATACAGTACCACAACTCTTCTCTAGGCACCCTGTCATATGCTTTCTCTAAGGCCACAAAGACACAATGCAACTCCTTCTGACCTTCTCTGTACTTCTCCATCAACACTCTCACAGCAAACATTGCATCTGTACAGCTCTTTCCTGGCATGAAACCATACTGCTGATCACTAATCCTCACCTCCCTTCTGCTATTCCTACATCCTCACCATCCACTATCTTTCCCATAACTCCATGCTGTGACTGATCCGTGTTATCCCTTTGTAGTTACTACAGTTCTGCACATCACTCTTATTCTTATAAACAGTAACCAAACACTTTTTCTCCACCTCTCATGCATCATCTCACTTTCCAAGATTACATTAAACATTCTGGTTAAAAAGACCACTGCCATTTCTCCTAAACACTTCCATCCTTCCACAGGTATGTTGTCAGGACCAACAGCCTTTCCATTCTTAATCCTAGTCATAGCTATCCTTACTCCCTCCTTGCTAATGTGTTGCACTTCCTGATTCACCATAATGACATTATCCAACCTACTCTCTCTCCCATTCTCTTCATTCAACAGCCCCTCAAAGTAATCTTTCCATCTGCTCAACACACTCTCCTCGCTTGTGAGTACATTTCCCTCATTATCCTTTATCACCCTTATCTGCTGCACATCCTTCCTAGCTCAGTTCCTCTGTCTAGCCAATTGGTAGAGGTCCTATTCTCCATTCTTAGTGTCCAACCTATCATACAACCTTTCATATGCCTCATCCTTAGCCTTTGCCACCTCTCTCTTTGCCATACACCTCATTTCCTTATACTCCTGTTTACTTACTTCATCTCTCTGACAATCCCACCTCTTCTTCGCCAACCTCTTTCTTGTATACACCCCTGTACTTCCTCATTCCACCACCAGGTCTCCTTGCCCTCCTTCCTCTGTCCAGATGTCACACCAAGCACATTTCTAGTTGTCTCTCTTACTAGCTGTGCTGTAGTTACCCAGATATTCAGTAACTCTTCACTGCCACCCACTGCCTGTTTAAACTCTTCCCTGAACTCAACCTCACAATCACCCTTTTTCAGTTTCCACCATTTGATCCTGGCTGCTGCCCTCACACTGCTCCTCCTCTTCTTGATCACTAGTGTCATCCCACAGACCAACATTCCATGCTGCCTAACTACACTTTCCCCTGTTACCAATTTACAGTCTCCAATCTCCTTCAAACAGGCCCTCCTGCATAGGAGATAATCCACCTGTGTGCATCTTCTTCCTCTCCCGTATATCAACCTATGCTCCTCTGTCTTGTTAAAATATGTATTCAGCACAGCCATGTCCATCCTTTTTGCAAACTCCACCACCATTTCACCTTCTGCATTCCTTTGCTTAACACCATACCTTTCCATCACTTCCGTATCCCCTCTGTTCCCTTCACCAATATACTCATTGAAATCTGCTCCAATCATCACTCTCTCACCCTTGGGTTCAGTCATCACCACTTCATCCAACTCACTCCAAGATTTTTCTGTCTAATCCATCGCACATGCTGCTAGCAGAGCATATGCACTAACAATAGTCATCATTACACCATCAATGTCCAGCTTCATTAATATCACTCTAACCAACACTCTTTTCACCTCCAAAAACACCCTTGCCATACTGTTCCTTCTGGATAACCCCTACATCATTTCTCCTCCCATCCACACCATGATAGAACTATTTGGACTCGACTCTGATACACCTAACCTTACGCCCCTTCCATCTGGTCTCTTGCACGCACAATATATCAACCTTCCTTCTGTCCATCACTAAGCTAGCTCTGTCCCCAAACTAGTCATCCTGCCAATATTAAAACTTTCTACCCTCACTAACACACTCCTAGCCTT
The DNA here is from genome assembly GCF_019279795.1 of Protopterus annectens. Lineage (NCBI taxonomy): Eukaryota > Metazoa > Chordata > Ceratodontiformes > Protopteridae > Protopterus > Protopterus annectens. The sequence goes on along the minus strand of NC_056733.1, from coordinate 414,282,736 downwards.
TCTCCTCTCTTCCTGCCATATGAGCATCGGACATCCTCCAGCGTATGTCTGTGAATGCAAAGGATAATGTACTATCAAATGACTTAAGTGTGTTACAGCAATATTAAGAAAGTGTCACTAATTTTGGACCCCATGTATGTGTGGCGTCCTCCAGATGTCCTGCTCTAACAGGTTGACAAGATTGACTGAGCAGCAAGAGTATGAATACAGTGTGCCATACTGACATAGAACAAAAATGTATATCAGGTATTACCTCTCCATATCTATGTATGAGTAGGTGTACCTGGCTGCCTCATAACAACAGACATGGGATGCAAAATGTCAGGCAAATAAGCTCTACATGTTGTTCATGTGTGTGATCTCAGTTTCTGTGCATCCAACAGAGTTAGATTTCTACAGCTACTGGTTGTTGCATTGCTCTGACACAGACATGGGTACTAGAATATGCATGATTATCATGTTGAAATTTCAGTGATGTCCAACCATGTTATGACCTTGTGTCCATGCCTACTACAAACAGCCATATGACCACCAACATAGCTGCGTGGACTCAGCAATATCTTACCTGTAAAAGCTGTCTCCACAAAAGTAGAGTAATCCCCTTTGCTGGACAGCAGCAATACATAAACCACATAATTGATTACTATGTCGGCTGTACAGGTCAGAGTAGGAGCAGGTACCAACTTGGCAGTGAGTCAACCTTTGTCTGAATGAGCATATAAGGTCACATGTGGATTACTGTAAGGCTAACTATGAGTACAAATTGAACACATCCACCAAGGTCATCTTCACATATGTCTGCAATCTCAGAGGTGACAACACAACCCACCCTGTAATGGTGCTCAATCACACCACATACATACACACACCATAGCTATAGGCAACATGCTGCAGACAGGTTTAGGGCAAACATCACCCCTCTGGCTCACCATCAGTGTAGGTGGATATGCACAGCACCCGCAGCCCTCCCCTCATCATCAGGGAGCAGGTGCATACTGCCTAATCAAAGTCAACAAAAGCAAGTCTCCATGGGACCTGGGAACATTCCTATCTGTATCCTACATGAACTCAGGCATATGCTTCCAGCTCCATTACACACTGTATGCAAGCAAAGCCTAAGCACCATTGAGATTCCCATCTGCAATGAAGACAGCCACTGTCATCCCTCTACATAAATGCGAATGATGAATGGTGGTTTATGCAATGTACTGGCCCTCATTGGGGGGTACATGACACATCAGAACCTGGAGTGCAATGCAGGTTCATACTGTGTCGATAGATGATAGGTGTATGATGTGGTTGCAAGTGGTGGCTAATGATAGGCAATATTGATGGGCTGGCTCTGTAAATAACTCTTGGCAATGTCAGAGGTCCTGTGATGTGTTTCCTTGTTTATGTCTTCCAGGTGCCATGCAGCATCAGGTGGAGTACACTGCTGAGGAAAATGTAGCCATTACAGAAGCAATACTATAGCACCATGCGGTGCTGTTTGCCCAGAGCTGACAAAATCTGAGGGAGCGGACTGCCCTGTGGGATGACCTTCTCCACAGAGTGAACACCTTCGACCACCATGGCTGCACATACAATCAGGTCAGGCAGCGGGCAACTGACCTGATACATTCTGCCTGGCAAAGGGCTGCTGCCATGGCCAGGGACCGTTCCACCACAGGTGGGGGTCCTGCTACGCAGGCCCCACTTTACACCAATGAAGAAACTCCTTGCCAATCTTGGGGCAGCCCCCACACAACCACCGACACATGAAACATGAGTTGTGGAGGTGGGTGGCACCCAGGCGACAGGCGAGGAGCATCCAGGTAAGGCCACAGTACACATCAATTTAATCATGTAGCAGTCAATCTGTCTTCAATAGAGTATCTAGATGAATATGTCAGTTCAAATTGAATTTGTGGCTGGGGTTTAGTAATGCACTCAAGTGAACATCTATGGCGAGGGACAGCAAATTGTGTACTATCATAGCTTGTACTGTACCTGTGCAGACACGTAGCATTCATCTTGTACCAATGCCAAGTGTGAGTCTGCTGACAATACCTCTCTTCCACTACAGAGGTACCTCTGGTCTGCATGTGGGACAGCAGCCTGAAGCCAGTGAGTATGGGATTTTCCTGTTGTGGCTCACTGGTATCCCAGGAATGTTAAGGTCATGTATGTGACCATGCACACAACTGTTACTCTCAGCTATTTTGCAATATCTGCATGTTCACTTGTGGTGGGGTTAACTACATTGCATCACAGTGGTCATCACAAGGGCCTATTTTCAAGATATGTCACATATCTGTAGCATACCTCACAACCTGTCATTGCAGGAAATCTGGACAAAGACTGACAAAATGGGGGGACAAAGGCCCAAACCTAGGGACATGTTTCATAAATTAGTGTTATACAGTGCATATATATGGTGTACACACACCTGTTAGAATGCCAGGTATTTGTGAAATGCAAAATATACAAAAATGAGAGCACAATAACACATTTCTGAACCCTTCCAAACTTTCATGTGACCTATAACCTGTACAATCCAATTGTAAAACAAACAAATCTGGTAGGGAACAAGTATGACACATAAAAACCTTACAAAAAGCTAGATGCATACGTGTGCACAGGCTGAAGCTAATACTGTATTGAAGCAGCTTTCAATATTATTACAGCATTACATCTTCTTGGGTACACACCTGCCATCAATTACAGAGACTTTTTGACTAACAGCAAATAGCGGTCAACTGTCCTACCAGGATCATCCTAAATCTATTCAGTTGCCTGCTACAGCAACAGCCATAGTTTGCATGCAGCTTACGGAGCAGCAAAGAGATCTCATTTGTGAACAGTATCAGCCCATAGAAGGGTACACACACATTTCCACAGCATTGCATATACCATGGAACACAGTGAAGACAGTCATCACATGGTGGTGGAAATATGGGGCAACAGTGACATTGCAAAGAACTGGACATCCCTCCAAATGTGTGGAAAAGACAAGATCCAAACTAGTCAGGGAGGCTGCCAAGAGACCTACAACAACACTACAGGAGTTGCCAGAATCATTGGCAAGTACCAGTTGTGTACTACACGTGACAACAATCTCCCGTATTCTCCACATGTCTGACCTATGGGGTAGGTTTGGAAGATGAAAGCCTTCTCACACACAGAACAACATCCAGGTCTGGTGGATTTCTCCAGAAAAATACATCAGGTCCACCAGTAGCATATGGAGAAATGTGTTATTGTGTAATGACACCAAGGTTGCACTTTTTGGACATAATACCAAAAGGTTTGTTTGGCACAAAAACAACACTGTGCATCACTTAAAGAACACCAGCTGCATGGTGAAGCATGGTTATGGCAGTGTCCTGCTTTGGGGCTGCTGTTAATAAGCTGGAAGTGGGCCTGTAGCTGAGGTGGAGGGAATTAGGAAGAGTTCAAAATACCAGTCCCTTTTGGCCCAAAATTGTCATGTGTCTGCTAGAAAGCTGTGGGTGGAGAGAACTTACACCTTTCCACACAACACTGACTCATACCATACATCAAAATCCATAAAAGAATGTCTTCACCAGAAGACAATCAATGTTTTGGAAGGGCCCAGCCACAGTCCACACATGCATCCAATAGAGAATCTGTGGGGTACCCTGAAGAGGCCTGTGCAGAAGTGATGCCCTCACAATCTGACAGAGTTGGAAGGCTTCTACAAGGGAGAGTGTACAAATATTGCTAAGTTGAGATGTGCCATGCTGATACACACCTTCCCAAGAGGAATGACTGCTGTTTTGAAATCCAAAAGGTGCTTTAATAAAGTATTAGGTTTAAGGGTGTGCACAGTCATGCAACCAGCCTATTGTATGTATTTCAACTTCTACATGTTACCCCTAACAAATGTGTTTGTTCTTCAATTGGATTGCATAGGTTATAGGTCACATTAAAGTTGGAAAATGTTATCACATGATTTCTGTGGTCTCGTGTTATATATCAGACAAACCTAGCATGTTAACAACCTCAAAAATAGAGCCAAAAGCAGTGTAAAAAGTCACTAAAAAACAAAAAAAAATACACTGCTGCAGCCAGTTACACACAAATCTTCATGGCATGTTGACAGGGGTGTCTACACTTATCATATCCACTGTAAGCTTAAAAGGTTGTTAGTGTAACTGGTTCTGTTGTAATATACCTGTCTGACTGTGAATGTCACCAGCTGGCTATTGTGAGGTCTGTGTAATGCCTGTCTGCCACCTGACTTCTATATGTGCATGTGTGTGTGTGTGTGTGTGTGTGTGTGTGTGTGTGTGTGTGTGTGTAATGCTGTCACTTCACAGCAAGAGGTTCTATGGTTCGATTCTCGGTTGGGGTGCCTTCTGTGTGGAGTTTGCATGTTCTCCCTGCGCTCGCGTGGGTTTACTCCGGTTTCCTCCCACATTCTAAAGACATGCTTCTGGAGCATTTCTGCCCGGGCCTCTGCTGAAAACAGGATCTGTGGATCCTAGTCAGACTTTCCCAGTCAACAAATGTTAATTAAATAAATAAATAAAAAAAAATAAAAAAAAAATACCTGTACTTCAGATTTTGAAGTGTGAGACTCAAAATATGTCATTAAATAGTGACACCAGTCCTCATATCATCTCAGTAATGTGTCAGACAAATACAGGATTTATGACAAACAGACCAGAAATATGAGCCACACATGTAGACATTCAACGACACTCTGCATAGTTGAGAGGTATGTTCTGTAGGAGTTGTCACTGTGCTATACAGGTGAACAGCAATTATTTGTATATGGGTGCATTGTGTGCTACTTGAAGGCCCATCGCCCATTAACACTACTCACATATCACAGAGCTGTATATAAGTTGTAACAGGAAGTGGAAAGGGCTGCACTGCATGATGTTAAGGGCCTGTCCAGGGTGTGTATGTAGTGGTTTGACTGTGAATGTCACCAGTTGGCAGAGGTCTGTGTAATGCCTGTCTGCCACCTGACTTCTATATATGTGTGTGTGATGATGGACAGTTGGCAAGTGGTGGCATGGAACAGTCTAGTGTGGTGACTATGGCAGGTGTGAGTGTACACAACGTCCATAGCCAAAGTGCAGGTGAGGTCCCACACAGGCGGATGGACAGGGGTGCTCACAGGAGGACTGCTGCTCATCAAGCTGCTTTTGCAAGTTCCACAGCAGGTGTCACCAGGCACATGTTTTGGGCTGTCAACGATGCACAGGCACATAGTGAATGCAACACCAGACAAATACTCAGGGTGGTGGATGCAACTCTTCCTGGTTTATGTGGTGACATACGTGACCTTGTTGAGGTCACATGCCAAAATATTGAAGTCATACGTAGATGGTGGGGTGAGACCTTGGTAATCCTTGACCATGGCATGTCTGTGCTAAAGCGTGTGGTGGGAGATGGGTGTTGGCCACATGGACATAGGTCAGCACCAACATCAGCTGAGAGTCTATGGGGCCATGCACCTTTACACTCCCATAATGGCAGTGACACCAGCACTTCCAAAGGGGGGTTGCTGTCCACATCACAACTGAGCAAGCCATGGGCACTTGGTCTTGGCCACTCCCATCAGGGACATGGATCCAGCAGACAGCAGTCACCATGATGAAGCAGTACTGCATCTGGCCTTGGGCCTGGTGGTGCCAGTGAGACCACTGGCAGGACCAGTTCACATGTCTGTGGCCAGAGATGGTGAACTGGGACACCCTGCCATGTATGGTCCATAGCTGTCCAACATACCCCTGTATAGGGCAACCACATGGCATGACTGTGTGCATACATACAGACACACATCTGTATCACAGGCAAGTCACCTCCAGACATACGCAGCACCTCTGCACATCCCATCTGTAGGATACCCCTCCAAACACACACATGGATGTCAACCATATGGCCCAGCCGAGGCCTCTGGCAAACCCGCACCACACCCTGTGCATATGATGATACTTGTGCCACATCCCTGTCATCCATGCCACCAATGCAGAGACAGGCTAATATGGGTCTTTTGCACAGGGTGAATATAATACATTGTCGCTATGTAATACTGTTTAAGGTACTGTCTGCTTGCATTTGTTATGGGTACACATAAAGGTGCATGTACCTTATTAGCCATGATGCATTATTGCTGTTAGTACCACTGACTCAATGTAGTCTGACATGCTGTATTCTGTTTGTGTTCCAGGTGTCTGTGTGTCTGCAGGCTGTGGCTCTGCAGACATTATCAATGTGGAGTATGGTAGAGTGGAAATACACTGACTGTTTCATAGCCAAGGTACAGCTTTATATGTATGTTTACCAGGTGTGTATGCATGCAGCAGTGTGTGTGATGGACACTGCTGTCAGACAGTGTGACTTGGCATACATACCCTTCATCACAAACAGGTAGTCTTCAGACATGTCACCTCAGTGTTGTGTACTACCACAGGCTCATACATGTGGAACAGGTTATTGGAGTACTGCCAATAGGTCCCTCACCAGCTTAGCCATTATATTGACTGCAACAGATTCACATGTCAGCACCTGTTGCCCCTGCCATTTCTTTCCCATGCACTCAACCCTGATGCAGTTGATGAGGGCATGCATGGTACTGTGTATGACAGGTATGTGGTACATATTCCTGAGTTTACAGGGTGGAACAGGGAGACACAATGGTATCTCCATTGCATACACACAGTAAAGACTGACACAGGGGATGTGCATAGAGTAACACAAGCACAGTTGGCAATGGACACATGCGTAAACCTACATATCCACTTTAATGTACTATAGTGCTACATACACATGCCATGCCCACATAGATTATATGCGTGGGACATAACCCACTACCTCTTACAACATGTAATGTTGTGAATGCCTTCATGGATGGTGAGATAACCCACCGGAAATAGCAACTGGAGTCATCTATTGCTCCTACAAGCCTGGACAAGTAATAGGGTAACAGACATTGGTATCAGCATGATGTTTCAATAAGGTATGATAGCTGATGCTGGCATGTGTGTCAGTTCACCTACTGTGACCTATTTGGCAACAATATCACATACATGGGCATTGTTAGGGGACACAGACCACATATGGGTTGCAAACATCCAGATGTTCTGTAGACATCTGTGCAGATGACTGCAATGGCCTGTACAATGGTTTAACATGCTGCATGTGAGGCAGATGCCATTAAAACGCTATATAAAGTAATGCTATCAGGAGGTGGTAAGCAGGTGTGGATGGCACACATATCAAAATGGTATAACCCACACAGGATATGATTCGCAACCCAAGCACACACAAACACCCACCCACACAGTAGCTAGTATTGAGATTAGAACCCCTACCTATCTAGTTATTTATACTATAGTGTTACACAGTTATAAGATGCGCCTCAGAGCTTATATGGATTCACATTGTCCCAAGGTACTTCTAAGGTGAATGACATCAGCAGGCCTTGTAAAGTAGGGTTATGGGAAGTGTACAGGGTAGTACATAACTCAAAATGGTATAACCTGCACAGGATATGATTTTTAACACAAACACACACACACACACACACACACACACACACACACACACACACACACACACACACACACACACACACACACACACAAACACACAGTTGCCAGTATTGAGATTAGAACTCCTAGTTATTTCTACTACACTGTTATGCAGTTATCAGATGTGCCATAGAGCTTATATGGATTCACCTTGTCCCAAGGTACTTCTAAGGTGAATGACAACATCAGCAGGCCTTGTAAAGTAGGGTGATGGGAAGTGTACAGGGTGGTACACAACTCAAAATGGTATAACCCACACAGGATATGATTCTCAACCCAAACACTCACAGACACACACACACACACACACACACACACACACACACACACACACACACACACACACACACACACACACACACACACAAACGCACACTTGCCAGTATTGAGATTAGAACCCCTACCTATCTAGTTATTTCTACTATGTTGTTGTGTCTTTCGGCTTTGCCCAGTTTGGGGTCGCCACAGTGGAACCCCGGTCTGCTAATGATTGGCAGTAGATTTTTACTTGCTGAGTTGCCAGCCCTGATGCACAACCTTCAATGAAGGTACACCCATTCATGCATGTCTCCACACAGAAGACGCTCTAGCTGAGAATCGAACAGAACAGCGTCTTACTGTGAGGCGACAATGCTACCGCAGCACCACCACCACAGTTCTAGTTATTTCTACTATAGTGGTATGCAATTATCAGACGTGCCATGGAGCTTATATGAATTCAACTTGTCCCAAGGTACTTATAAGGTGAATGACATCAGCAGGCGTTGTAAAGTATGGTGTTGGTAAGTGTACAGGATGGTACACAACTTAAAATGGTACAACCCACATGTGATATAATTCCCACACACAAACTTACTTACCAGTATTGAGATTAAAATCCCCACCTATCTAGTGATTTGTACTATAGTGTTACACAGTTATCGCACATGCTGCATAGCTTAATGGGCTGACAACTGGCTAAAGGTACTGATAAGGAGAATGACATCAGCAGGGCTGATAAAGTGGGGCACTGGGTGGAAAACTTATCAAAATACTTCTTTTTACAAACATACACACACACACACTTATACACCCACACACACATTTGCCGGATCTGATATTAGAACACCTGCCTAGCTAGTGATTTGTACTATATCTTACGCAGTTATCACTTGTGCTACAAAGCTTACTGTGCTGACAACTGGCCAAAGGTGATGATAAGGGGAATGACATCAGCAGGACTCATAAAGTGGGGCACTGGGAAGTGTTGTGGGTGGGAATGGCCTAAAACTGTTTCACCTACAAACAAGCAAACGCACACACTCCCTCAATCTCACACACACAACTGTCTCACACACACACTTGCCAGTATTGAGATTAGAACCCCTACCTATCTAGTTATTTGTACTATAGTGTTACACAGTTAACCCATGCACTACATAGCTTATAGGGGTGATAGGTCTCCAATGGTACTTCTAGGGCAATGTGAAGTGTACTGAGTGGGAACAGTGTAATACTAAACTATTCCTAATACTTAGACCTACGGACACACACACACACACACACACACACACACACACACACACACACCCACACACACACACACACACACACACACACACACACGTGTGTGCAGACACACATACACGCACGCACACACACACACACACACACACACACACACACACACACACACACACACACACACACACACACACACACACACACACACACACACACACACACACACACACACAGGCAGATGATATGATATTGTAAACCCAACCTTAGTGCTGTTACACAATTGGGATCACCTTTTATGCTTGCACATGCAACTGTTTACAACTGGTATGCCACTGTCCAAAGCAGGGCATATCCATGTGTGTGACTTACTCTGTCTGTGTCCCCCTGTGTCTCTCTCGCTAGTGTCAGTCTCTCATTTCCCCACATCTATGTATGCATGCTTGACATATGTTGTTAGCTGTTGCCCATATATATGTGTGTGTGTGTATCTCATGCAAACGATGCAGATATATCACATATGGGACACCTATAGCTAGCTGAGGGTAATCCTGTCTTATGTGTGTGTGTGTGTGTGTGGAAACAGCTGAGGTGTACATAATGCAGTCATATATTCCGATGTAGGTTCCAACATGTCCTGTGATTCTCTAAGTGTAGGAGAATGCCCAGTGTGACCTTCTATAGTTAGAGCGGGACTCCATTCCAGAGATAGGTGTACTCCAGTCCAGGGTTTTGTGTGCTACAGCCATACCTCTCAGAAGTACACAGGACTTTACTCAGGGTACTGGGTTTGTTTAGCAGACATTTTCTGACATATCTGTAGTCTGACACTGCAATGTATTGTGTCATTACCAAGTGACAGACATTCTCAGATCATCACAATGCTTTACCAGAGGAATACTAGTTGTATGATGCATAGACCAGTATTATGAGGGCAGTTATGTACATTCTTGCCCAACACGGCCATTTGTGAGGTGTGGCCACAGCCAGTTAAGTAATGACAAGCTGCATAAACCATCCAGCAACCTTGTGATATACTGACTAGGGATCTCCTGCTTCTGTGGTATCTTTCTAACCTGTGATGTCATATCCTTGTGTGGGCATACCTCTCAACTGTACATTTTCTGGCAGGTTGCCCAGGTGTTTGGCTAGAAGTTTCATCCTGTCTCTGTAAACTTGTGTTTTTATGGCAAGTTAGTCACATATAATTGAAGATTGATGTTACAAAATAATGACATACATTACTGTTTCAGACTACATAACCTTCAGACAATTCCTGCTACTGCAAATCCCTCACCCTACCAACTTTCTCAGTATGTAAGGGTGATATTTACAACACATGCCTATCATTGTAACTTTGTTCCACTTTTATTTTTTCCCTTGTCCAGACATCTTGCTGTCAGAGGTTGGGTGTTATGGGTGTGGGTACAGAGTGCATTCTACTATACAGGCATGTCCATTATATGTAAAAGCAAACATAAGAAAAAAAGGATTATTGAGAATAACCACTGACAACAGTACCAAAAAGCACTTATATTCACAGAAGCCTTGGCACCTCATGTACACATCCTTCAAGATGTCCATTATTATGTGTAGTACATTCCACATAGCACTGTGACTTCCAGGTATTTCAGTGGCAGAGCAGTGTGTGTCACTGACATGCATAACAGTTGGCACTGCAGTTATCTGCACATGACCCTGTCACAGACAGCACTGTACCTAGAATGTGCTGGCCAGATCCTGACAGTATTAACCACACATACACATAGTTCATGACCCCTGCATATTTTGGATGAGCAATATGCTTTCATGTGTATCGGTACAGCCCTGCCAATGTGTGCTATGCTAATATTTCCCTGCAAACATACATGGTACTGCATTTCTGTAGTTATATGGGGGGCACACCTGTCAACTGTACACATTTGCACAGACTGTGCTGATATTTGCTTTACATTTTGCTTCTATTTACCATACTATTGTGACATGTCTTGGGGACTAGAGGCATATCAGTAAAGAGCACAGGTCAGATTGTAGTGGCATACATTTGAGTTTCAGACTTCTTACCCTTCATAACCTTACTGCAACTGCAAGTCCAGCCCTTGTGCTATCACTGTGTGAGTCTGTAGGGGGGTACTTCAGCTGACTTTCTGTGTAGGTATGAGGGGTGGGTATGGGACCCCCACACTGACATCCATGCCTGTGAACTATGACCCCCAGTTAGTTGTCCCCACACATATACTGCAGTGGGATTTGCCATGTTGGGTATTACTGCATAGTGTGTGGAGGTCAGTTTTGGCCAGACATTTCCTGGTGTCCCACATAGCTGTCAGTTGCTATCTCAGTAGGTCACCCCATTCCCTTGCATGCATTCAGCATTACCATAGATATGCTACCAAAACATACTAATCCATTCATTTATTGTTAAGAAGACTTAATTAACCATTTCACACTGACCTAATCGGAGGAAGGGCACTGAGCAAACTCGGATCTATAATATATAACATTAAGTATCCTGTTTTTAGCTTATTTTTTGAGTTATTTATAGCACTTTTATTGTTTGCTGCATACTTTTCTAGCTAGTTTCACTTTGTGTGAGGTATTAAATGGAAATTGTCTACATTTATTAAGCATCCGTTTGGGTTTTTTGTTCTGATTTCCTGCCAAGGAGTGTATCATATAACTTGTTTGCAGTTAAAAGCTTTCTCTGGAGTCTTCTTGCTCCTTTATCTGTTTAAAACTTTCAGTTAAAGGCTCACTGCTGCTTTTCTGCTGTGATAAACATTTCTGCAGTTTCTTTGTACCTAAGTAGTATGGATATTTGTAGCATTGTCCATATTCAGGCTTGTGTTTTGGGCCTATTTGTTTGTGGAGGTTGTGTGTCTGAGCACATATTCAAGGCCATCTTAGTTTAGCCAAAGCCATACTGCATTTCAGTGAGAGGGGATTGTTTATGATCATTAGCTGATTGGGGATACCTGGACTACAGCTTGGAGTAAGCACCTCATTGGTTCTTTTGAGCTTTTTTTAAAGTTGTCTTAGGTTTCAACTTTCTGTTACTTAAGAAGTTAACTTTTGAGTGTTTCTGCCATTTCACACTGAGCTAATAGGAGGAAGGGCACTGAGCAAACTCTGATCTGTAATATAAAACATTAAGTATCCTGTTTTTTGCTTATTTTTACACGTTATTTATAGCACTTTTATTGTCTGCTGCATACTTTTCTAGCTAGTTTCACTGTGTGTGAGGTATTAACTGAAAATTGTCTAAATTTATTAAGCATCTTTTTGGGTTTTTTGTTCTGATTTCCTGCCAAGGAGTGTATCATATTGTTTCCCACCTTCCCTCCCTATTGGTATCGTGTTCTTATACTTGTTGGCTTTGTCGTTACCTGCCCCTACTGTAAATTTGATCTGGTACACTCCTCCCAGTCTAGTGTCATTACCTCATTCTATCTAATCCAGGGAGAACATTTGGGAAGGCCAACCCACTTAGTTTCTACTCCCCTTCCCCTTTCCAATTTTCAAAAAAAAAATTCTATGCTTGTTTCCTGTAAGTAGTCTAGTCCAGATACAGATTTCCTGTATCCAGGACTGTTTGTAAGCTTCTGAGTCCCCAAGCCTTTCTGTGTTGGAGGGAAGCCTTCTAGCTTAATTTTGTTTCTTAGAACTAGCCAGTTTTTAGTTTCAGCACTCAAATCTGTTTCTTTGCACTTGCTCAGAACTCACTGTAAGCACTAAATAAGCTACTAATTACTACAGCACTCAACATTCCCCACTTGTCTAGAGGAAAACAGTTTTTATTATTTAATAAATAAGCACCTATCCAGGCATGTCTAAGGGTCAGCTTCCAGTGTTTTCTCCTGTCTACCTGATGAATCTGGGCATCTTGGGGCAATGCAGCAATTGCCTCATGTACACAGACAACCGTCTCCTATCAGCCAATACTACAACCTGTGAGAGATGCACTTATATAGCCAAACTGGAAGCAAAGCTGTCTTCACCCAAGACTGGACTAGGCAGTCAAGAGGAGAAGGTGAACACTTGCACCACACCACATTCATCACATAGTCCTTCAAAACCTACACCACCATAACACACACATAGAAACACAAAATACAGACCTACATTCATGGAGGCTGTCAATAAAAATCTGCCAAAGCAACAGGGACTTCCAAAGCAGAAATGCAAGCAACCTCCACCCCTGAACACAACCCAAATGACACATAGCCCACAAACACAGTGTGCCACTCAACCACAGCCCATAAAGCATAACAACGTACCCAACACTCTAGTCATAGGTGATTCTATAGTCAGGCACACTGATGTTCCACTCACCAGGCTAAACAAGGAGGAAGTTACTGTCAGCTGCCTGTCAGGTGTCAGGATCCACCACATAATGTACGCACTCAGGTCATTCCACAACAAGTACAAATATGACTCTGTCATTGTCCATGTTGGTGTGAATGACCTGAGACGTACCTCCCTGGACTACATTATAAGAGCCATGGAGGAGCTGTCCAATCTTGTAGCCCAGGCAGGTATGACCCTAGCCCTGAGTAGCATCCTGCCATCACCCAGGATGATATCACAGTACAAGGACAAAATGATTGACTTCAGCAATTGGCTAAGCTTCTGGTGTCATTCTAAGGGGATCTAGTATCTGTCTGCCTGGGATGACATGATCGACAAACCACGATGCTTTGCCAGAGATGGCCTGCACCTGTTGCCCTTGTGAATCCGGATACTGGCTAAGGCTCTTGCCACCCCTATAGTGCCTTTTTAGGCAAGGTTCAAATGACAAATTCACCACCACAACAGGTACAAGCAAGCAAAATCTGATGGTAATGCTACTCAATGCTAGAAGTCTAAACCTCAAAATGCACTCACTCGAGGCACTCCTTAAAATGGAGAACATCGACATCTGTGCAATGACAGAGACCTGGTTCAAGGCTCCAGAGAGTACCCCTGCATTACCAGGTTAAAATTCATATCACACCGTTCGGCCACCTAACCTGGACCGAAACACAAAAGGCAGAGGCGTGTCCATATTCATTAAGGATATCCACAACTCCAGGTTAATTGCTCAGCATAATTCATCCGAGATTATCCAAGTGCAACTAACTCTGGGCAGGACCGCAATCCAAATTGTAGCTTGCTACAGATTCCCCACCATGCCCGCCCCAGGATTCCCGCTCCTCATTTCTTGATACACTGGAAAATATTAGGATACAACCTAACACCCTAATAATGGGCGATTTCAATGACCCCACCATTAATTGGGAAAACTACTCATGTACTAACTCTTGTGCTCAACGTTTTATGGAATTCATAAATTCCAATGCCTTGGATCAACTTATCCACACCCCCACCAGGGGCAGCAATATCCTAGACCTGGTCATTATCAACATGGGCAACCGGTGTTCCACACCAGCGGTCAATTCCTTGTTGGTCAGATCTGACTACATGCTAATCACACTAGACATCCACATCTCGCCCCCATCTCCCATTAGGGAAACCACCATAAAAATATTCTCCAAAGCCAACTTCACACTTCTTAAGACAGAAGTGGCAAACATCATGACACCCATGCTGATGGACAATAGAGGTACGACTGCTGAATCCTGCACAAATGCACTTTATAAGCACATACACGAGTGCATGGATCATGCAATCCCTAAAAGAACCAAGATGGTATCTTCCAAAAAAGGAAGCCAATCTGGTGGTCCTCTGCCATAAACAAACTCTACAACAGAAGAAAGAAACTGTTGCAAAAAAGAGTAAAATCCCATGATTGAAGGAACTCATTGGTCAGCCTCAGTAAGAAGCTGAGATCCCTCATAAAATCCTCCAAAACTAATTACGAAAACAAAATCACCACTGATTTTAAAGACAACCACAAAGCATTCTATAGCTATGTTAAGAATCTCAATAGCAACACTCAGATCTGCTCTGAGTTAGAGCACAATGGCACTAAATATACAGAACCAAATGATATTGCCAACATCCTGGCAGATAGGTTCAATGCTAACTTTACCCTCCTCTCATCCCCTAAAGGGCTCATCTCTATACTGGAAGAATCCAAAGTTCCTGTAATCACGGCTGCACAGATATAAAAAACACTCTCCAAAGCCAAGAACACAGCATCCATGGGACCTGACAACATCCCAGGCTGCATTCTACATGAACTACAGAAAGAATTGGCACTCCACCTAAGTACCATGTTCAGTCATAGCCTCACCTCAGGCTTTGTGCCCACTGAATGGTGCACAGAGATGGTTATCCCACTCCACAAAGGGTTAGCCACCACGGACCCCAAGAACTACCGCTCCATTAGCCTGATGAGCCTGGTTTGCAAGGCTATGGAATGTATCATCATAGAACTTATAAACAATGACATTGGTAATCTCCAAACTCTGGACCCCACCCAGTTCAGGTTTCTAAAAGGCAGATCATTTCTCCTAAACCTGATAGACTTCTTTGAAACAGACACCAAAGCCGTAGATGAGGGTAAGGTGGTTCACACAGCCTATCTAGATCTCACCAAGGCTTTCAACACCATCCCCCACTCTGGAATTATAGATAATCTCACTAAACTATGTATAAATCCCTATGTCACAAGATGGGTTGCCAACTGGCTCACTGACAGAACCCACACTGTGAAAGTAGCAGACTCCAAATCCAACTTCAGACCAGTGACAAGTGGAGTACCACAAGGTTCAGTCCTGGGTCCACTCCTGTTTGGTATCTACTTCTCTGAAGTACAGGCTAACACAGAAGATCTTTGGCTAACGAAGTTTGCAGATGACTGCAAATTAGGAGCCATAATCAAAACACCTAACAAGGTGGACATCCTACAAAAGGGTCTCACTGAGACAGATGCCTGGTGCCAAAGCCATGGCCTCAAGCTCAATGCCATAAAGTGCATTGTCATCCATTTTGGTAAAAACTCTGTACCCATGAACTATCACATAGGTGATAGTCTACTTAACACTGAAAGTTTGATAAGAGACCTTGGGACACAGGTGGAGAGTAGTCTCTCCTTTGATAATCACATTGACACAGTAGTCAGGAAATCCTTCTGCATGGCACACCTCATCATAAAAGGTTTCTCATCTGGGAAAAAAGAGGTCATTGTCTCCTTCTACTCATCACTCCTTAGACCCATTATAGAGTACAATGCCCCTTTTGATATGTACCTCACAAGACATCTACAACAATTGGAAAGGCCACAGAAATACTTCACAAAGAGGATTACCAGCCTCAAACAGATGCCTAAGCAGACAGTCTCAAAAAACTTTAGCTTTACTCCGTCGCATATCGCCTACTCAGTGGTGATCTCTGCCTAACATACAAAGTTATGTCAAACCCAGAGCTGTTGGACATGCTCCACTTAAAGAAATCCCAATCCCTCCAAGCTACATGCTCTAGGGACCTAAACCTTGTCACCACACTAAACAGAGCATGCTGGAGGGATAGATTCCTGCCCTAGAGACTTCCCATACTCTGGAACAAACTACCTCTCTATATCAAACAAAGGTCCTCATTAGCACTCTTCAAGAAAAATCTTGATGATTGGATGGGAGATAGGAAATTCACCCTCAGGATCACTTCTGTGGCTCTGCTGGACAGGGGCACAGGAAAATATTTTTTTTGGGTGGCGAAAGCCAGGGTACCTTTTGGCTAGGCTTATATAAGCCCTAGGGCCAATAGCCTAGTACCTACCTATGAACTTACCTGCAGCAGTTGTGAGGATGGTGCTTGAGGACCACCTATGTTGGATGCACACAGTGCACTGCCTATACATGGTAAGTTACAGGTAATGTGATGTGTGTGTCATCCATTTTACTGTGTATGTGAGTCAGAGAGAGGTGTCAGTCCCTGAGGCTCCTACAGTGTCAGTGTGTGTGTGCTATGCATTGCCTCTTTGCCAAGACTTGAGCATACCAGGCATGCCTCTATCTGCCTTCAGGGGCAGGCTCAGGGGCCTCCTCCTCCTCTGAGTCTCTCTGTGCCTGTGGAGACCTTAGCAATGGTGGTATGCTCTGTGGCCCTTCCCCGTACTGTTCTTGCTGCAGCTGTTTCTGCAGGATCATATTGTGTAACATGGCACATACTATGAACATGTGTGCATATGTGGCTGGAGAGTACTGCAATGCTCCACCAGATATGTCAAGGCAGTGGAACCATGACCTGAGCATCCCAATCACATACTCTATAATGATCCTGGTTTGTGCATGTGCCTCATTATGGAATTCTTGTGTGGGTGTGTGTGCATTTCTGATGGGTGTCATCATCCATGGCTCCAGTGCATAGCCAGCATTCCCCAACCAGATGGCCATATCGGATGCACCCACTGACAAATGCCTTGTACAGCTGTGATGAATGCCAGATGTGGGAGCCATGACAGCTTCCAGGGCTGCCAGCACACACATTAATGATAATTCCCTGGGTATTGCACATGACCCGGCAGTTGATGGAGGGGAATCCCTTGCGGTTTATGTAGACCCTACCCTGTTGACTGGGTGGTGCTTTGATGTGGATGTGCATGCAGTCTATGGCATCCAGTACATCCAGGTATTCTGCTACATGGTGGAAGAGATGCATATTGCTGGCCCTCTCCTCATGGGTGTTGGGGAAGTAAATGTGCTCACCAGCATGTGGTGGCATGGTATCGAGGAACTGGTGGAGTACCCTGGATGCAGATGCCTGTGAGATCCCCATGATGTCCCTAGTAGGTCTTTGGAAAGTACCTGTAGCTAGAATTTTTAAGGGTACACATACCTTGGTATCCACTGGGATTCCACTGGGACGGGTTCCCCTCTGTTGACTCTAGGTCTGAGTTGAGGCTGGCACAGGTTGGTGAATTGCTGAAGTATGTGTCTGTCTGCCCTATAGCGCTCTACTATCTCCAGATCATGTACCTGGTAAGTTACCCTGGGTCTGAACACTCTTTTCCTCCTCCTCGGTCTGTGGCAGTTGTCAGCATTATCCTCCTCTCCACCCTCAACCTCTAGCACATACTGATGGATCAAAGCAATGGCAGCCCCTAACACTTTTCCAGTTATAATTCCCCTGCATGTGTATACCAGTGGTGCAGAGTTTGTGGGAAAAAACAGACTGTAAGGTGTTTGCATAGTTTATACTGTTGTGCTGCAGATGCTGCCTGTATGATTGGCTGACTATGATGCATTCCATCTGCTAGCTATGTAATTTGTTCTTGATTGCTTTTATTCTGCTATTTTCCTTTTTTTCCCCTTCCCATTTCCTCCCCGTTTAAGCATCGTGCAAACCCATTGCCCAAATGTAAACAGTCCTGCTATTTCTGTTTTTTTTTATGAGACCCGGTGCAAACCATGCAAACCCACTTAGCTAATGTAAACATGAAGAAATGGCCCTCCCTGGATGCGAACACGCTCTTCATTTCATGGAATATGTCAATACAGCCTCAGACACACACCCTTGCTTAGCTAAGCTTATCTGTGCACCGTAGGGCTCCAATATGCTTACAGCATGCCTGACACATTCCCTTTTCATAGGTTCATAGGTTCATAGGTTAGTACTAAGCTAACTGTCCTTGCGAGCCATTTTAAGCCTAGCCAATTATCCCTTGTGAGACTCAAACCCTGCACCTTGTGTTTGTAAGGCAAACACCTTAACCATTAAGCCACCCTCCCAACCCCTAAAATTGATTCTGTTTGTAAATTCCTGTAGATTCATAGATAAGTACTAAGCTAAGTGTCCTTGCGAGCCATTTTAAGCCTAGCCGGTTATCCCTTGTGAGACTCAAACCCTGCACCTTGGGTTTGTAAGGCAAACACCTTAACCATTAGGCCACTCTCCCAATCCCATGTCTTTGATCCTCCTAGTTACACAATCATGCTATAGCAATTAATGGTTAGGTTGTGTTTGGCACTTAGAAGATTTTTGTGATTCAGTAAATTTCCCCTCATTTGCATACCTCACTGCCTTAGTCCACAGTTACTGTACTATCCCAGAGCCTTTCTCTTTGACAACCACTGTTCTCTGGTATTGTTTGGATTCTGCATGCCACAGAGTATAATGGCAAAATGCATATTTCCCTTAAAATTGAGTTTTCACATTTTTTTTTAATTTTGGCACGATCCCATTTGCGTGCCGCTGCCCTATGCTTAAATGGCCGAAATCGGCCAAAAAAAAAAACCTTTGATTTTTATAAAAATGAAGCACTTTTCCATACCATATATTTGGCCATTAGCATGCTTAAAGAGTATAATACATGCTTTTTTTGGAGCTATCATGCCTCCATTTTGTTATTTGCAGAAATGTATTTGGCTAGTAGCAGGATACATTTCGGCAACTAACACTGTCCTTGCATGGGTAGCTGCCTGGTTGCTGAATCACTAATTTACCTAATTTTCATGGTTTTTACCAGCAAATGTGGTAATTAGCATTCTGCACTGGTTTCTGAGCAGGAACAGTGTAGGCAAGCTCGTGCACGTTAAAACACTAGTCTACTGGATCGCTTGGAAGCCATATTCCGTGCAGGAGCGGCTACACTGTTCCTGCACAGAAAAATAGGTTTATTGAATCCCAGAGTTAGAAATTTCCTTATAATTGAGGATTTTGTTGGAGATGATTAGTGCTTTCATATAGAAACAGACTTCATCAGATCAAACAATCCATTTAAGACAAGTAACAGTAGCTCAATTTATATGCATATAGACGGCCTGATGTGATCATTTGGGATTGGTTCAAGGTGCCTGGTTCTTTTGAAGGGAATATGTGCCTGGAGTGATATGCAAAAAGAGAGAAAAATGAATTATACATTTCCTGACTAGGTGAAAACACAAATGATTGACACACAAATGACTGACAAAAAATGAGTGCCAACACAAATGAGCGATAAAACAAAATGTGAGAATCACAAACCATTGACAACTTCTATCTAACTTTCAGGAAAACCCAACTGTAAAACCCAGACTAAGCATCCAGCATCATCTGAATAGTGATACAGCTAGGGAAAGGGTTTTTAGTAACAGAATGTGTGTTGATAGGGGTAGAGGTTGGCATAAGGTTGTGGTTAGGCTTAGCACACATGAGTAAGGTGAGTAGCCTGCTGATGTTTTGTATATATATATATATATATATATATATATATATATATATATATATATATATAGGCTTCCATTGAATTGATTGATTATTTGTTGATTGTGTCTAAGATCGACCTGTTTATTGTTGATGTACTTTGATAGACACTGCATATGCACAACAGCTCAGAGATAAAAGATGCTCCCCAGAGATGGGGAAATATGTCCCTTCCCTGACGATTATGTGATTTCAGAGGGAGTATACATAATTAGCTGGGCTGTGGGGTGTAGGGTGTCTTGTCCCCTATAAAAAAAAAAAACACTTTTACTTTGGCATGTTCCATGGAATTACTTCATTGCACATGCAGATGGGTGTTGACATTCACATTTTGACATTATTGGGTCAACATGTTGACCTAACATTGATTTGGTGAAGGCTACTAGTTCCATATAGATCATACCTCTCAACCTCTTAGTGCAAGAAATCTGGACAAAGCCTGACAAAATGGAGGGACAAACACCCAAAAGTAGGGACTGATTTTAAATATTACTCTTATAAACTTAGAAAGTTGTTAGAGTAACAGGGTTTGTGTCAACATACGTTTTCTGTAGGATTTGAAATATATGTCATTTGTTGATGTCAGTCCTCAGATCATCCCAGTGATTTGCCAGAAAATCACAAATTTTATGAGGAACAGGACAAAAATATGAGGTAATAAAGCTGGACATTCTGTGAAAATCTGGACATTTGAGAGGTATGGTATAGAAAAAGTTAGGGATACAAGCACTGGACATGAAGAAAATATTCAGATTAGACAAGAAGAATGAAGATATTTTTGAGTTGCTGAGTATGTTGAATATCTATTTGGTCCGGTGAGCTTTAGAATGGCAGAAGATGTGGAGGTTTACATGTGAATGATTCAGCTTCATAGTATTATACAGGGGTTAGAGGTTATTGCTGAACCTGCTAATTTAGGATGAAAAAATAAAGAAATGCTTGAGACGAGGAGGCAACAGGTGGCCTCCCAACAGGATGGGGATAGAAAAACACAGGATAATAGAGAATAAGATAGTACAGGTAGAGGTTGTCATATGACTACAAGCAGAATGGCACAGAGTAAGGATGGAAGTGGAAGGTACATCCATGAAAGGGAGGACTAGGAAAAGAAAGAAAAGTGTGGAAGGCGAGATGCAAACAGTAGTGACAAGTGGTAATGCAGAGACAGAACCAGAGGTGGTCAAGCAGGACAACATATCAAAGAGCAGGAAAGGACACTCAACTAGATGGGGAGGTAGGCAGCAAAAAAAATAGAACCGAGAAGAGGTTTTACAGTAAACTCACAGAAGGGATGGTGAAAAGCTTACATATACCATAGGGAAGGAGTCATTCAGCACAGACAAGAAGACTGAGAATGACAGAAGTGGGGGAGGAAATGTTACAAATAGGAGGGGTGGTGAGTGGTGACATGGAGCAGTTATTAAAGGAGAAGATTTCAGTTAAATTTGTATCAGGGCTTAGAGTGAGTAAAACATGAGTGAAGATAAATAATGTAATCATGGAAAGAGATGGGTAGCCATATGCTGTGCTGCATGTCTCTCCAGACACCTATTCCTGCAACAAAGTGTGGTACCTCTTACCAATCTGAAATGAGCACATCAGGCCATCTACGCACTGCCCACCTGAATGTAGATTTAAAATGAACTACTGTAACTTGTCTTAATTAGATTGTTTGATCTGATCAAGTCTGGCTCTGAAAGCACTAATCACCTTGAATAAAATCCTTCTTGATAAGAAAATTTCTAAGCTTGTTTTTTTCTCCTTTTGAAAAAGGAGTTCCTCTAGAAGTAAGGTTTTATTTTTGTATGGTCTGGGCAAGATCTCACAGCTGTTGAATCACTCCATTTCTGTTTGATGACCTTTAGTCCTGAACTCTCCAGCAGAGTGTTCAGGTTGGATTTCTAGAACTGGTTTCCTTGGAAATATATTTTTTGTTATAAGAAATATAGCTACGACAGCAGCAAACAAGGCCAAAGAGGTGGCAAATAGTTAGCAGGAGATGGGGTTGGTGATAAAGAACATAACTATATAGCAAGAGTACAGCCAGGTTTAGAAACTAAGTTAAATGCTATGGCAATTATGTTAGAGGACAAGGGGAAAAGCTAGTTGATTAATATAGTATGTTGTCTACCAGACACAACAAGAGAGTAAGATGAGAGATTGGAGGAATGAATAAACCAGTAGAGTGGTAAGAAGACAGTAATACTCAATGTGGATCTGTACCTATGAGGAGCAACCTGGGATATTCTGAATCCCTAGATAGACAAGGAGTTCCACATCATTTGGCAGAAGCCTAGTTATAAAAACGAGACATACTGACTCTGTGGGCTTCACGTCATTTGGAAAAATCCCATTTGGTTGCATCATAATACTTTAAATGAACATAGCTGAAATGCCATTTAGTTCAACTGCTGTACCACCGTTATATCTGTTCGTTAAGAAATGTAGAAAATGTAAAACAATATACAGAATTGTACATGTTTATCCTCTGTAATCACCAAGTATGGGGGTTGTACTAGTCACCTCCCTGCTTATTATACATTCTAACTCTAAAGTCATAATGTTTTGGGGTAATGGGTATATTTGTTTGGTCACTAAATTAATATTTCATATTTTTACCTGATGACTAAGTCTTGTAATTTGTATATATGAAGTCTGGGAAAGTGGGGACAATGCACTCAAATAGGGAGGGGGGTGCAGGACAAGCACAATTAAGTATTTCATATTTTTACATTTTCTATATTGCTATTAGAGTATATGTAACTGTGCTACAGTTGACTAAATGGCATTTCAACCAAATAAGCAGTCGATAAAGGTTGCAGTTATAAGACTTCAATGAATTGTAATTCAACCAAATTTAATGTTAACAACTGACTTGCTGTTGATTTTGAGTGCACTACCGTGCTTGCTAGTTTGACGGAAATGTTGATGATTGTGGCAAGCAAACATCTTCTCCTAAATTAAGCAATAGATGGACAAGTAAAGTGCCCATGATCCAAGATGGGAGGGTATGGTGCTGGAAACAGTAAGAGGACAACATAAATGTGTCCCTCCATATACAGTGAATGTTGTAGAGAGCCTATGCTTTCTACTATGCAGTCTACATCAGAATGCTTATTTCAGATGTTTCATGAATCTCAATTTCTGCACAAAGATGTGGGTAGAATGTTTTCTTTCTCTCATGTTGTGTGACATCAGAATCAATTATATTATTTATGGGAGTAGGGACACAACCCCCTGCAAGTGTGAAAAAAGAACACATTTTGATTTTGTAGGTTTATGGGTTTGGACTAAATGTGGAGTTCTGTAAATTGTTTAGTTGAAAAACACATTCAATGCTTAGAACTAATTGTCATTTGGAAATAAACACATAAAAAGTGTATAAAGTTTCAGACAGTTAATAAACACATGTAGATGGATTTGCAGAAGCAGGCCAGGCAATGGCATACATGATGTGTTCTTGTTAAACTTTGTATATAGAGAAAAGATAAAGTTATTACTGATTTTGTTGTAAAGGATTTTTCATTTCCCAAATGGTAGATGTTCTCCTGACAGTACTGGGAAGAATTAATTTTGGGTGACCATCATGTAGTAATACATTTTTCTCTTCATTTCACAGCATAGCCTAACTAAGTGTGTTGCCACCATTTCTAAGAAAAAAATAAATTATCTTTTACCATGTTGGTCTGTTAAGTCACAGCAGGGGAAATTACAATGCTGATATCATATACTTTAAGGAGGAAATTTTGTTCACTCCCTTCAGCGTAATGTCTGATATAATCAGATAGAACTCTTCCAGTAAGTAATCAGAAAGCATAATCTGTTTCAAAAAATAAAGTAAAGTATTGCCTATCTTATGATTTTGGAGTTGCAGTTATTTTAAAGCACTACACTACCAAATGCCATGATGCCTCTTTGCCTGTAATGAATGTATGAACAAATAACCCTTAACATCATCTTAAAAATAGAATTTTAATAAAAGTTAGCAATTATACAGGTGTGATCTATGAAAAATAATTGCATTTAGTTTATATCATTATAGACAATGCAAGTAGCAGCTGAAATGAAAATGAGAAGCCTACAGAATAGTGCATCATGTGAAAGTGGGTCTGTCAGAACAATTAGGCAGGAATACAATACAGTATATTATAAGCTATGCATGTGTATGTGGGTGAGAAAAAGCTGGCTCAACGCATATTAGTCCTTTTTCCAAACTTGTTGTCCTAGGTTACAGTCAAGCCAAAATTAAAGCAGCTAGCAAGAACCAAGTTGAATTTTCTATAAAAGTAGAGTTTATTAATTATTAACTTAAATTCAAGTAGTCATCAATCAACAAAAATAAACTTGCTTACAATATAAAAGTCAGAAAAAAACACCATATTACAGCATCACCTGGCAGTGTGGTAAGTCATGCAGCATACAAAATGGTCAGTCCAAGCAAGAGTTATGAGTCCACAAGGCCTTTATGAGCAAGTTTTCCTTGTTTATGAGGCTTTTGTCCTTGCTGAGTCCTGCATGCTCTATCCACTCACTCTGTCTGCATTTCAAAAATTCGCCAGCTGCAAAAAATTGTTCCTTGATTGAGAGATTTGATTTATATTACATTTTAAGGCAGAGACAGGTTGTCTGGCCTCTCTCCTATAGCAGTACCTTTGGGATGCAGGGCTAGACTTAAAAAGGCCCTTGTGGTTGTTAGCTTAGTAAACATCTATAAATCTATGAACCTTTCTAAGGTCCCTTTGTAAAAAAAATGTACAAGCTTTGTGGGTCACTTTTATCTTCCTCAGATACTCTTGCATAGTATATTTTCTCATCATCTATGGACCACCTGATTATGAAACTTTGTTTCTCCTTATTGGTTATGGATAATGCTGCAAAAAGCTCATTTAACATCCTAATATGCTGAGCAATAGCCTCCTTTTTTGCTTTGAAGTTGAACTTTCTGCCAAGGAACTGTAAGACCTGCATAGTGATTTTTGGGGTTACATTGTTGTTGTCATTCTTGTTCGCCCTGTTATTACTCATAGGCAGGGGATCATCACTATCAGAATCAGAGTCACTCTGTAAAGTTCTCTTCTTTGCTATACATTTTCTGTGTATCTGATTAGTGAGGGTACAAGTATTTCTAATTGGTTATTTGAAATTTTGTTCATCTCCTTCACAACAGCTGTTACAGATGATGCTTATTTCTATTATGACTATCAGCTCTGACTTCATTTGTTGTGTTAAATGCCATAGGTCTCTGTCTCTGTTCTTAAAATTCAGACTACCAGTTATTTAAGTAATTCATGTTACTCTGACAACCTCTCAAAAGTTACTTTATAAAAAGGCAAGATTCCAAATCACTAATCTGAACTAGCAGCATGCCTGTATGACAACAAATGTTTTCACACATTTCGATCTGCAGTTCAAGTTGTTTTTCTGGCATATGGGCTTTCAAAGTGGTACAGCAGTAGCGTTGTTGTCTCACAGCAAGAGGTTCTCCTGTTCGATTCTCAGCTGGAGTGCCTTCTGTGTGGAGTCTGCATGTCCTTTCCGCGGTCGAGTGGCCTCTGAAAGATATGCGTGAATGGGCGTGCCTTTGATGAAGGTTGGGTGTCAGGCTGGTAACTCGGCACCATAAAAATCTACTGCCAATCATTAGCGGACCGGAGTTCCACTGTGGTGACCCCTAACCGGGAAAAGCTGAAAAGACAAAAAAAATGGACTTTCAAAGATAGATGTCTGTTATCATGTCTCTTAGACTGCCTATCTCCCCATCTTCCTCACGTTCTTTAGGGGCTGGAGGGCAAGATGGAGACTCTGATTTAAACCTCATACCAATGACTGCTGCATTTTCCAAATGTGGGGACCAAGATGATACTGGATCAGGGTCCCTTGCGGGCATGCATGCAACCTGCTGGTTTGCATTTTCCTGGCCAATCTACAAAGTTACTGAAAGGTTAACCATGGAATCTAAAACTTGACAGGAGCAATAACACACATTTTAAATCAAAACAGTGGAATTAACCCAATATTCTAGAACAGTTATTTGCCTACTAGGGCTCCATTCATTTTTTCTTATACATTTACAAGGTACATGCCCAATTTGCACTTATTATTTCCAATTTGTTTTTTGTTTTATTTAGTTTGCTCTGATGCTGGCCACCATTTATAATGTCAGAGCAATTGCTTGTATAATTCCCTGATAACATGGTAAGGCATGCAACATACAAAGCAGTCAGGAGTCAGTCCAAACATGTGTTAAAAATCCATGAGCCCTTCATGAGCAGGTTTCCCTTGTTTAGGAGTCCTTTGGTCCTTCATGAGCTCTTTGAAATAGTCACGCATTCTCTAACCACTCTCTGTTTGGGAGAGCCATAAAACTGAAGATGATTCCTTGTACTTCAATGCTGGCTTCTCTTGTAGGCAAACATTCAGTTTAGTTGCAAGGAGTCCTGGTTAAAAGCTTCTTTTCTAGCACACTCCAGTTTTCATCACTGAAAATGGTAAATGGACTTACCTTTTGGATTTTCCAGTCCCAGAATTAGCAAGATGCAATATCACAATCTTTGTTTCCTTTCCCAGAGTGCATAGCACTACAGCAGTCCTTCATCAAAGTTCTTTCCAATTGTGTTTACGTATTATCTGGCAACCAGCCCACAGTCTGATTATGTTAAACATACACTATAATATATAGTATAATAATAATATACATTATATATGTATGTATATGTATATATATATATATATATATATATATATATATATATATATATATATATATATATATATATATATTATGATGTATGAAAGTACGACAAGAGGTATAGATGAAAAACTGAAAGTCTGCCTGACTGAGTCAGTCCCATTGCAATATGTATCTTCCTAACAGCAGAGAGGATTTGGAATTCCTTTGTTCTGTCTCTGCAGTTGATGGAGTCCAGCCTTAGCCCTAGAAGTTTATCTTTCCACAGTGTATTATTTCTTTGATTTACAGAAAAAATGGAAAGAAGAGGGGGGTTGCAGCCATTACTTTCTTCAACATCCTGTGAGCTTGTCACTCCTTTCTGACCTCTTGGCATATTAATATCCGAGAAGCAGAATAGTGTATAGTTTTATGTATCCATCTCTGAGGTTTTACTTTTGGTACCTATTGGTCTGTGCTGGAAAACAAATACCCAGTGTAGATGTTAGACAAATATCCTAACAGATAAGGCCCTGTGTTTCAGTTTTTAAATCCACCTCCTTTCCAAAACTTCTGTATGATTTATAATGGGTATAGCTTGCTGATTCAAAGAGATAAGATCCAGAATGAAAATATAATATTATGGTGTTTGACCTTGTTTGCAACATATTTTGTAAGATCGTTGCTGTGCAAATTTACTATGTCATTTACATGTTCGTATATTCCCTCCTTTAACTGTTGGTTAGTTTTGCCATGAAAAAGGGTGGTTCATGCATCACATGTTGCAAGATATACTTAATCTCTTGATTTGCAATTATATGACTCTTATTTGTTGTAGGATATATATATCTATATCTATATATATATATATATATATATATATATATATATATATATATATATATATAAAACATTACACTCTATTCAGCTGCTTTTACTGTATCTTACTGTATTTATACTCTGTCTAGTCCATCTCTATTACTATATTCTGCTTTTGCTGTTTGTTAGTATTCAGTTGAATTTATTCTGCCTCATTTATTACTGCTTGTTAGTAGCTTGCTTATATTGAAAATAGTATTCTACTGAATTGCTGCTTTAACTGTTTTTTTTCCCATGTGACTGTGATTGTATGCACTTCGAATTTCTAATACCTGCACTTTTTAGCTTAGGCTAAATTCATTCTTACTGAATCTAGGCTGTCTTGTATCAATTGAGCATGAAAACAAGCTCTTTACTGAGATACCAAAAGTTTGAAGCATCTGTTGCTTCCAATTAACTATAATTGCCTGTTTTTGCTCTTATATTGTACCTTTAATTTGTATTGGCATTCTACTGTCTGTCTGAATTGTCGGAACTGCTTTTGGCCACATTTTACTCCATACTGTACTAGTTTGACTATAGCATATCCCATTTCCAGGTTTGCTGTTTCTAGATCTGTTTTGTAACTTCTGAGCATCAAATTCAAGCCATCTTTGTTGGAGAAGGCCCTTCTGCACCCTTGTGGGAGAAGAGTGTTGTCTGGGTCCCATCTAATCAAGGGTGATTGGACTAGAGCTCAGAAAGTGCATCCATACTGCCTAGTTTGAGTTAAAATGGTTATTTCTTGTTTTATTTAAGCCCTGTGTATCCACTTGCTTGTATGTAGTGCACCATTGTACACTGCTGCTTAGTGGTAGTTACCGTTGGTTATAGTCAAAAACATTTTTCTTGTTAAAATTTCCCTTAGCACTTTGCTTGTGGTCCTCCAGAGGTTTTTTGCAGACCTGCTCGACTATCAGGTAGAACACTAAACCTAGCCTTAGAGGTACAAAACCACCTCTCACCCACTGGCGATTCATAAGTGCAATCTCTCTTTCTGACCATATAAATTTACGTAACACTAAGGATGTACAATTTCCCACAGTTTCTCCAGCAAGCTTGGTTGACATGGACATCCTGAGACAGAGTTAGTAACTGTCTCATGTTCACTGACAACCCTCTTGTCCTCATCCACACAAACTCAACATGTGAGAGATGCAACTATATTAAGAACCTTGAATACATGCTCTCTCACACATATCAGTCAGTACATATAACAATGAGCGGGTTGTCAGCATGCACACCTCACCTCACCTCCTGCTCCACCCAAACCTACATCACACATAACTACATATATGGAGGTCCCCACCAGAAATATAGCTAAACACCAGAGACCTCCCAAACACAATTACCCTACACATAATACCTCCTCTGCAGAACATAATACACATAACAGCACACACCAGAGTCTCACCTGTCAAGCCTTTAAGGCTAAACACAAAATCAAACATATTAGCCATAGGTGATTCCATTGTGAGACACACAGATGTCCCTATCAGTAGGCTGGATAAGGAGGAGGTCATGTTCAGCTCAAGTTTCTCAACAACAGGTACTGTTATGACTCCATCCAAGTCCATGTTGGTGTGAACAACTTGAGAAATACCTCTCTGGACTACATGAAGAGAGACATGACTGAAGTCTCGGCCTATGTGTCTCAGGCTGGTATGTCCCTAGCCTTAAGCAGCATTTTACCTTCACCAGGATGATGCCTCAGTATAAACAGAAAACGATTGACTTCAATAATTGGCTTAGTTAATTGGCTATCATTCTAAGGGGATATAGTATCTGTCAGGCTGGGATGACATGATCGACAGATATTGATGCTTTGCCAGTGTTGGTCTTCATCTGTCATCCCTGGGATTTCAGTTACTGGCCAATGCTCTTGCCACCCGCATAGTGCCTTTTTTAGGTAGTGTCTCAAGGACAAAATTAACAATGTAAAAACTCCATCTAAAAACAACCTCAAGGTTATGCTGCTAAATTGTCTTAACATGAAACTGCATTCACTAGAAGCAGTCCTCACCTTGGGAAACATAGACATTTGTGCAGTCACAGAGACCTGGTTCAAAGCTATGGAGAGCACCTCGGCCATATTGGTTACACCCCATTCCATAGATTCAGACCATGAACTGAAGTTCTGAAAACTAAAGGAGGCAGTGTATCAATATTCATCAAAGATAAATACACCTCCAGATTGGTTAGACAGCATGATTTCGTGGAGATACTACAGGTGCAATTAACTGTTGGTAGGACACATATTCAAGTCCTTGCCAGCTACAGGACCCCCTCCATGAATCAGGACACCCACTCTGCCTATTTGGATCTACTTGAATTTATCAAGATACATCCAAACACCATGGTTTTGGGTGACTTTAACTACCCATCCATTGACTGGGTAAATTACTCATGCACAAACTCACTTGCCCAAAGGTTCCTTGACTTCATTAACTCCAGTGCTCTGGACCAGCTGGTTGACACCCCCACAAGGGGTGCAAACATCCTGGATCTGTTGCTTACAAACGTGGAGGACCACTGTAGCACCCCCACTGTGTGGTCTTTCCTGGTGAGATCTGACCACAAATCAGTCTCATTCAAAGTAACTATCACACCTTATCACCCCCCCCACCAGCAATTATACTAAAAAACTTCTCCAAAAAAGATTATATCCTCTTACGTGATTTGACAAATAGCTTCAGTGCACCTCCCCCTCAGATGGAACTTGCAACTATGCTGAGTTCTAGACAAATGCTTTATACAAACACCTATATAACTAAATTGACTCAGCCGTACTTGATAGAACCGAAAGAAGCTCCTCAAGGAAGAGCAAACCTGCCTGGTGGACAACTGCCATTAACAGACTTTATAATAAGAGGAAGAAATTGCTGTCTAAGAGTAAGAGGGAGTGATACCTAAACTGGAAACACTCCCTCCTCAGTTTAAACAAGCAAATAACACTTCTTGTGATGTCTTCCAAAGTTAACTATGAATCCAAATTAGCTTCCTCAAGTAAGAACAACCATAAGGCTTTCTTTAGTTACATCCATAACATAAAATGAAAGGCCCAGATTTGTGCTGAACTGGTAGTTAATGATACTACATATGCTAAGCCTGTGGACTTTGCTAACCTGTTAACTCTCAGGTTCTGTGAAAACTTCACTCACCTGTCTCCACCACATGTACCCCATGACATCCCTACCACCTGTATCTCTAAAGAGGAGGTCATGAACTCCCTCTTTAAGGTCAAAAACAAAGTATCTGTGAGACCTGATAACACCCCAGGCTGCATTTTACATGGGCTTAAGCAAGAATTAGCAACACCAATGGGTACTATTTTCAATCACAATCTAAGCACCGGCTCTGTCCCGCTGACTGGAAAAAGGCCACCGTTATCCCCTTGCACAAAGGTGGTGCTTCCACTGACCACAGAAGCTATCAAAGATATAGGTAATTTCCAAACACTTGACCCTACTTAATTTGGATTTGTCAAAGGGAGATCATGCCTGTTGAACCTGGTGGACTTCGAGACATTCACCAAGGCCCTTTACAAGGGGAATTCTATGCATACAGCCTACCTAGACTTAGTCAAGGCTTTTGACACTATCATCCACTCAGGCATCATTGACAAGCTCACTCAGCTAGGTATCAACCCTTATACCATTACAGGGGTCACTAACTGGCTCACTGATAGAATTCGTAGAGTCAAAATAGGGGAATCCACCTCCAAAAGCAGACCTGTAACCAGTAGTGTTCCACAGGGATCAGCCCTGGGACTTCCACTGTTTGGAATATATATCTCTGAAGTACAAGCTAAAACTAAAGGTCTGTGGCCGACAAAGTCTGCTGCTGACTGTTAACTAGGAGAAGTCACAGAATCTCCAAACTATGTCAACATCCTACAGGAGGGTCTTACACAAACAAATGATTTCTGTCAAAGTCATGGCCTTAAACTCAATGCACAGAAATGTGTTATCATCCCTTTAGGTAAGAGCGATGTTCCTGCTAACTACCACATCAATAACAACATCCTAAGTACTCAAAAAACTCCAAGGAAAGGGTGCCACAGAACCAGGAACCAATAAAAACACAACAGGTAACAAGACTTTATTGGTTTTAATTAAGCAATTGTCTTAATTTTTTATTAAAATTGGGAGGGGTATATAAGTAGGCACAGCTTCTTATTCATTCATTCTACATCTGAAGAAGTCTAGTGGACAAAAACGCATTGTATTGTGTGGAGTTTATGTGAACAAACCTGATGTTGCTTTCACCTACAGGCTCGTGGCTTTATTACCTCCTGCCTCTTTGGGTGCCTGTTGTGTTTTTATTAACATCCTAAGTATGCACTTAGTGGTGAGAGACCTGGACATACAAGTTGACTGCAACCTTACCTTTGATCACCATGTCTCCACAGTGGGAAGAAAACCATTCTATATTGCTCATCTCATAAGTAAGGGCATTGCCTCCAGAAAAAAAGAAGTTATGACCTCCCTGTACTCTTCCCTCATCAGACCAGTGATTGAGTACAATCCCCCTTTTGCTATGTATCTTTCCAAGCACCTACAGCAATTGGGTAAACCACAAAGGTTCCTCACAAGAAAATTCAAGGTCTTTAGCATCTGTCCTATGAGGATCATCTGAAATTGCTGTCACTTTATTCTGTTTCATACAGACTACCCAGAGGTGATCTCTGCCTTGCATACAAGGTAATCTCTGACCCTGCTGTATTGGAAATGCTGGATATCTGTAAGTCGAATGGTACACAGGTTATTCCCTCTAATGGCCTTAACCTGGTATGTGACATTAATAGAACCTACCGGAGGGACAGATTTGTCTCCCAAAGATTAGCACACCTTTGGAACAGACTCCTGCTTCATGTCAAGCAGAGCACCTCGTTCGGCCTCTTCAAAAGCAATCTGGACACTGGATGGGGAACTGTAAAGTCACCCTGGGGGTACCACCCTTGTCCCTCTTGGACAGGGGTGATAGGTGCTGATCATGGAAATAAGGGTAAAACTTGGCTAGGCTTGAAAGGGCCCTTGGGTCATTAGCTTAGTAACCTCCTATGATCTGCATTTATATATGTAGAATAATTGCAATCTCTGCATTTTAGCTTACCTAACCCATCTGAATTTACCTTACAATTCAAGTACTGTAACAGAACTACCTTTATAGATATTTTTATTTTTAAAAGTGAACTGGATCTCTCACACTATAATTTTTATTGCATTACTAGATGTTAAAATATTCCATTTTCTTCTGAAAATATCACATAAAGCATGAGCATCTAGAGAATATGTTATAGGAAGTATAAAATTACAAAAAATATCATTTTTATTGTTACTATTATGTACATGTTTTCTTGGACAAAAAAAAATAGTATTAACTTCCTGAGTTCTTAACTTCATGACTTGTTCTTTCATCCTGTATAGTCCCTCCAACCTATAATCCCTGATTTTAAAAGACTGTACTAAAGATTCTAGTACTTCATCCACAGCATGCACACACACACACACACACACACACACACACACACACACACACACACACACGCACGCACGCACGCACGCACGCACGCACACACGCACAAACATCACAGTTAATCAGGTGATTTACTAGCTTCAGCAGGGGATGTATATAACTTGGCCAATAACAGGATGGTTATCATGAATAGTAATGTCTTTCGGCTTTTCCTGGTTAGGGGTTGCCACAGCGGAACTCTGGTCCGCCAACGATTGGCAGTGGATTTGTACGGTGCCGAGTTGTCAGCCTGATGCCCAACCTTCAAAGAAGGCACACCCATTCACGCGGATGGTTATCATTGATGAGGCTATCAAATACCAAATATTGGTTTTCTGGTGAGCAGGCCAGTACCTGGGAAGTTCATTGTTTGTACAGTGTAGATATGGAATTGCACAGGAAAATAAGTAACTGAAGCAAACCTCTTCTTAACTAAATGGTTGGTGCTTAGTTGCAGTGTGAGCACAGTTATATTTTTTATGGTGTGTCAGTCTTTGATTAGGCATGATGGTATGAAAATAGCTGAGTCACTGACTCATTTGCTTGAATGAGTTATGCTTTGAGGCGGTGGTGGTGTCTCTGTGACAAAATTTATGTTAGGGGCAGAAGACATATTTGCCAAATTTGTAAAATAAGTCATATATTCTGCTGTGTAATCTAACCAAGTTGTTGCCTGTTAGTATATATAAATCCCTTTAGAAAACTGTGTGTTAGTGTTACTGCCCAAGCATTTCCTGAGAGGAAAGAAGTAAAAGTATTTTAGATTGTTACTGAGTACATCAGTGGTGAAATGAAGTGAATGTTGAAGATGTCGTTTGCTTGCCCTAGCTGACAACTGACTTGCTGTGTTTCTGCTTTAGTTCATTATCCGTTATATTGACACTGTACACTGTGTCTTGTCTTTAGTAACTCATCCACTGCTATTGTTAGGCATCATTTGCATTAGTCAAAAAGATTATTTTTTCTTTGAAAAAAAAACACTTAATCGTGGCTTTGTCACTTGATTTGCTCAAATAAATTATTGCTCAATTGCTGTGACTTTACATTTAAATTAATTATCTTAAGTGCCCAGGTCACGGCTGGAAAGTGTTGCTAGACCAGCCCACATGTCCTGTTAACAAACAAATAATAAATACAATTAAAAATAAATTAATTGACTAATACAAATAATAAAAAAATTAAGAAAGGTAAATGGTAAGCTGAATGGGATTTCTTAGACAGAAGTTGACTAGCATAGTGGTACAGCATTTAATACTGTTGCCTCATAGCACTTGATTTTCTAGTTTGATTCCAACCTGGTGTACCTTCTGAGTGGGTTTGCATATCCTGTCTGTATATATCTGTTGTTTTTGTTAGCTCTAGTTTTCTACCTCATTTCAAAGACACACCATTAGGTAAACCGGTGATCATGCAAACTGATTTTAGGTATGACAGTGGTGTGCGAATGGGAGTGTGCATTTGTCCTCTGATAGACTGGCAACTTGTACAGGACTGGTCCTCTGCCTTGCATTGTTACTTGCTGGAAAGGGCTTCAGGTGTGATGCAACCATGAGCAGAATGTAATAGTAACTGGAGGATAACTAAAAGTGAAGAAAACAAAAACACTACATGTACAGTCATTTATGAAAGAACACATTTTCTTGAGAAAGATGAGAACTGTGAAGATGAGGAAGATGAGAAGAGATTAACTTTTCTCTAAGGTCTGGATTGCAGATGGGTGGAATTAAAACTGAACTGTGAATATGAGTTGTGCTATTCTGTGCTGAAATAAGGAGAATGTAAATTTTTTAAATAAATGCTTTCTTTTACCTTTGCAGGAAGTGCTTCAAATTTGCGTTCCCAATTTTAGACTCAGAGAGGTCTCAACTTTCTGAGTTCAATTCATTAAGAACTAGATCCAATGAAAAAAACAAAATAATTTTTTTTCTTTTTTGCAGGAGAGCAAGCCCTTTACACCCCCGGTGCTCTCTCTCTGTATATATATATATATATATATATATATATATATATATATATATATATATATATATATATATATATATATATATAGAGCACCGGGGGTGTAAAGGGCTTGTGTACATGAGTGCCCAACCACTAAAGGAAGGAAAAATTCCAAAAACAAATGGAATTACTGCCAGTGCACACTTAGAAACTATGCTGGCAGGGATTTTCTGTGGAAAACAATGATCAGAAAGTTCAATATTATCAAACTAAATTCCAACATAAGATAACTTGTTCAAAATATACTGAATGATGTGTAGGGTGGCTGAGGATGTAATTTTGTACCTGGTTGCAATTAGTCTGTCAAAATTAAAGTCGCTATTTCAGGAATCTTGTGATATCAGTCAGAGGATGCATAACCTAATTACAACAGGGGAACACCACAATTTACAACAAAATATTGGAAGAAGCACTGAAAAATATTTCTAGGTTTAGACCGTTAATTGTTAAAACAAAAGGTAATGCTGTGTTGCTATATATATATATATATATATATATATATATATATATATATATATATATATATATATATATATATATATATAACTACCTATCTGTCAACCTATACATGTAAACCTCTTCCCAATGAAAACATTTTGCATAGATTTGCAAACAAAACTACACTTGCCACAACTTACCTCTTCCCCTCACTACTTTACTTGAACAATGTTATAATAAAGTGGCTGAATTTGCTGCAAATACCTCTTTGAGAACCCAGTACTGTATAGCACTAAAACAACTAAATTGGTTAGAACTACCCCATCAACTAACATATACACAGCTTCTTACCACCTATAAAATTATACAGCATCCATCTGCTTGTCCAGCACTAAATACCATAATGTACAACTATGTTCCCACTCTGTCATTATGATTCAGTGACCAAAAATCCTCTCTGTCCACAAACCTATCAAATCTGCTGGACATGGTCTGTACTCATACCATGTTGTGAAGGTGTGGAACTCCTTACCTGATTCCATCAAGCCAGTACCCTCCCTCCAGTCCTTTAAAACCACTCTGAAAGACTTCCTATTAAAATCTGGCTCTGTAATTGCTCAACTCCAGGATAACTATATCCCTAAATATGAACAAATATCTGTTCATACTTTACAACTCCTTACTCTCCCTTCTTCACTCATTTCCTTACTTCAATCAATTTCTCTCCCCTGCCTCAGTGTCTTAATATGCCATTATCATGTAAGTTGTATCTATTCTTAACCAATGTTTTCACATAATGTCTATTTATGTAAACTGCAGATGATTTTGTATTATTTTTGAAGATTGCAAAATCATTCTTCTTAAAATGTTTTTGGAATAATTTTCAACATGGGCCTTCGCTGAAAATGGGCACCTATCCAACCGGACTTCCCCAGTAATCAAATGCCAATAAATACATACATACATAAATAAATAAATAAATATGTATTATATTTTATCATATTGCTTAGCTTTTAGCTTATAAAAACTTTGTTTGACTTCACAAATGTGCTGACACATCAATAATTTGCTCTAACTAATCAGAAATGCCACTGAAAACTTCATAAAATTTGGCTAAACTTGATAGAGTCTGTTTCTGCTCATATCATCCCATTGCTTTAAAGTGAGATGAGAGACTCAGTGAGCCTGTTCCACTGAGTGGGTTCAGTTGTGGAAGTTTATATAACTTACACTGAGGTTATGTAGTTTTGGAGTAGGTTATATTGTTTTAATGTATGCAGTGAAGGTGGGGTGGGAGGCTCTCTGAGTCTGGCTTTACTTTACAGTGAAGTGGTTTGATAAACCATAGTTCATAAAATCATTATTTTTTAAAGCTGAATTGCAAACTGCTTTCTTTTGCCTTTTTCAGTACCCTTTGTTCACTCAGTCATTCTGGTCTTACATGGACCATGCACATACTGGGAAACATCATCAACTGCCTGTGTCATCTGGTGCCCGTTGTAATACCTAAGTGATGCATAATAAATATCACAGCATATATTAACGGGATGAGAGTGTTCAATTATTTTAAATAAATTCCATGTTTTCCTTAAAGAAAATGCAGTTACTTTGGTAAGATTAGGGAATGGGGAGTAGGGACATTTTTTCATATCTCAAAGGTTGTGATCTCAGAGTTAGTATATAACATTTGGAGTTGGTGGGGTGCAGAGATCTTCCCCCTCCAAAAATATTTAATTTTTATAATAATGATAAAGCTGACAATATGTGCTGTCAACTTAACAATTTTGATGAGTCACCATCTGATGTTTGTCAGTGCAATGTTCAACTCAAGATCTGTGACAGTATATGTATTTCTGGTGAAGCACAGTCAGGAACACCTATTTGAAGACGCTGAGACAACATTGTGCATCTATATCTGCTCCAGTGTTGTAGAGCAATAAAGCCATGACTATGACCCAGGCTAACTGAGTTTGATCAATGGCACAAGAATTGTATGGCATGGCTGGAGGGATGGGCATGCCAATTATTATACTGGACCAGTCCTCCAGGAGAGAATCAACCAGAGGTAGGTCATCCAAGAAGGAAAGTCTCAAAATTCCTAAATTCTCAACCCCCTTCTGCTTCTTCTTTTAGGTCTACCTGGTCTGTCTAGAATTGATCTGACTTTGATTCAGATTGAATGATGAGGGCCTTTGTCAAGGCTCGAATGGATTTCATGCCATCCCATCTCCCTCTGTCTCCAGAGCAGATTGGGTTGGCCATAAGACACTGACTTATGCTGCTGCTTCTTTTTTTTAAATTTTGGATCCAGAGGCTTTGGATCCAAATACTATCACAGTATATCCTCCTAGAGCACCTATCGGATCAGAGCCACCAGTGTCTACCACACAGCATCTGATGCACTAGACACTGACCCTTTCTATGTCAGGTGTGCCTCAACTCTAGGTCCTCACTCCTTCTTTAGCACTGACATGTTCAGTACTGTTTTCAGTGTCTGGGTCAGTGGCATTTGAGGTGTCTCCAGCCTCGATATCAGAGCTGTCCATTCCATCAGTGTTGGGGTATCCCTTCTCAAATCTGACAACCTTTTGTTTGGACAGGAATGTCCCTGGAGCTTTTGGGCTCAGTGTCAGCCTTTGAATTCTTAAGATTATTGTCTATCCCTCAACAACAGCAATGAATTCTCTGTCAGTTTCAGCTCCACTGCCTGACATTTTTCTTTCTGTCTCCTTGAGTCCTTATCATCAAATGCAAGTACAGAGTGGTGCTGAATGCCTCAAAATCCCTCTTTAACAAGTAGCCCAGGGTTGTTCAAAAGTTTCTCCTTTGGAGCATTTACAA
The DNA here is from genome assembly GCF_019279795.1 of Protopterus annectens. Taxonomy (NCBI): domain Eukaryota; kingdom Metazoa; phylum Chordata; order Ceratodontiformes; family Protopteridae; genus Protopterus; species Protopterus annectens. The sequence goes on along the minus strand of NC_056733.1, from coordinate 414,244,240 downwards.
ATGCATACATTCTAAAGAAGGCACATATGGAATTTCTCAGTTCAGACACTCACCTTAGAGAGGTAAGTTTCTCCACAGCCCCTAATCAAAGACCTTAGGTTTGGTGAAAACACTGTCTCATAGCAATGCACATTCCAGGGCAGATTAACTGTTTGTTGGACAAGCTCAACAGATGGACCTTTATTTTTTTCTCCCCATCCCCAAGCTGCTTCATCTATTCCAGTCATCCCAGGGCCCCTGTCAATTGCTGGGTCTACCTGCTCAATCTTCCTCCCCTGGAATTTTCTAAATGAACTGGGACTGAATTGGATCTCAGAAGCATAGCTGGGATGGGGCTAAATGGGGCAGCTGCCTTGAGTGCAGAGTGTTAGGGAGTACAATTGTGAGCACTGAGAATTACTTTTTTTTCTATTTTTGCTTGCTACTGATGTCCTCACATTGACATGAGAGTGTTACATGGGTGACGTGGGGTTGGCGTTCCAGAAGGATCACCAAACTGGTGAAGAGATTTTTTTTTCCTTTTCTTTTCTTTTTTTTTTGTTTCTTGCTCCTCAGCTTAATGTTGAGGGGAACCAAACTGGTGAGTGACACTAGGCAGCAAAGGAGCTGGCTAAGGCTGTTGTGGATCTTAACAGCATTTTAGAGAGCATTATAAATAAAATAAAAAGCCAGAATAGAAAACACAAGCTCAACTTTTAATAAAAATCATTCAACAGAAAGCACTTTCATCTCTGCTAAGGCTGTTGTGGATCTTAACGGCATTTTAGAGAGCATTACCAACAACTGCTTCTGCTGCTGAAGGGGAATTATATTATGACCTACCCTTGTTTCCCTGTCCCTACACCTATATTCATCTACATCCTCAGAGAGCATCCCCAACTAACATCAAGTGCAGCAGCTTCTGTTGTAGCTATTTTGGTCTCTTTCCTCTACATGGACAGACACTCAGGCACACCCTAGTCCATCAGTAGCCTTCTAGACTCCTTTATATCTTTCCTGCCTTACATCTCAAGACAAAGTTCTGCATTAAGCATCCTTGTGCAAGACCATTTGGCAAGCTCCATTCTGACATATCATCCTTCAAATTAACTGCATTGTTTTTGCACTTCCAGTGATGGCCAAGGATCCTTCCTTGACTCAGATTCATATAAATATATGTATATATACATATATATATATATATATATATATATATATATATATATATATATATATATATATATATATATATCAGCAATAAACAGTCCAATAAGTGCGATGAGCAAGGCAAATACCTCCCTTATAGTTAGCAAAACAGTTAAAGTAATCGTAGAAATAAGGGTAGGTAAACCAAATACTGACGTCTTTATAGCAACAAAATCAAGCATATAGCAATCGTCTAACAGATGTTAGAGACCAAAAAAACGATTCCAGATTTCCAAACTCCGGTTTATTTCATAAACAACCAATAAAATGCAGGTAAGCGCTTTCACCAATCTGGCTTCTTCAGACCCATCTAACAAACTTCATTCACCCCCATTTAAATATATTACTTTGGCGGGAAAAAACATGTAAACTAAAATTTAAAGGTATATCTCATTACTGACTCAGCCATAGGTTATTATTACATAATAAAAACATATCTTCATATACCCAAGATATATTGATGAAATATACACATTGCAATCATATTGATGTATTAAAACTCACTATCCTGCAACAACTTTAAAAACTTGAAACTAAAATCAGACTTCTGACTTCTAATATATAAGCTGACTTCTGTTAGCACAAATTTATCACTTTAAAACATCTAAAATTAAAATATATATGTATATGTCTACAAAACAAATACAATATATATAAATGTGTGCACATACAAGAATATATATAAAAGCATATTGTATACATTCTTAAAAACATATTATTGACTGGAAGGCATATAATAATATGTACATAATAAACATTTGGTGAAAAGCGCTCAATATATATACATGTAATGGAACTATATAATTGAAAACTAAGCAATGAATAAAAATGTTTTCATCTATGTAATCTCCTAGATTTTAAGAATGGTTTCACTGAGACCATACTATTCAGTCCTGGGGGGCGGTCAGACTTCAATCTAATGATCCAATTAGCTTCTCTGGTCTCCGTAAAAGTCTTGACATCTCCCCTTCTAGGTCCTATTCGAATTTTCTCCATTATTAAAAACTGAAATCTATGGTCATGCCCCTTCTCCATTGCATGTCTAGCTAGTGCATTGGTCTGGAGCCCTATCCTGATGTTATAGACGTGCTCCCTTATCCTATCCCTTAATTTCCTATTTGTCTTACCTACATAGAATGCATCGCATTCCATGCAGGTGGCCAAATAGACCACATCAGTGGTTTGACATGTCCCTTTCTCATGAAACTGAAATATCCTCATAGAGGCAGGATGTATAAATTTACCATCCTCATTTATGTAATCACAGAAATTACATTTATTGCACCTTTCTGTCTTATATTCTTCTCTCTCCCTACTGTTTCCCTCAGATGACGGGTAACATAGCAATCTTTTTAAGTTCTTCTTGTTCCTATAGATAAACCTGGGTGCTTCTCCTATTATATCCCTAATCGTATGATCAATGGTTAAAACTCCCCAGTATGACCTAATGACGTCTTTAATATCTCCCACGTCACTGGTATAATACAAGGAGCATGCTACACTGTTCTTCATGAGTTCGTTATCTCCAGTATGGGATGCTGACTCATTTGATGTTACCATAGCGAAGTCTTCATGAGTTCTACTAAAATAGGGGGCAGCTCTATCCTTTCTCAATTCATTTATACCAGTAAATCCTTTAGATATATCTCGTGTAGTAGCCTTCTAGACTCCTTTATATCTTTCCTGCCTTACATCTCAAGACAAAGTTCTGCATTAAGCATCCTTGTGCAAGACCATTTGGCAAGCTCCATTCTGACATATCATCCTTCAAATTAACTGCATTGTTTTTGCACTTCCAGTGATGGCCAAGGATCCTTCCTTGACTCAGATTCATATAAATATATGTATATATACATATATATATATATATATATATATATATATATATATATAAACACATTAATAAGAACTTTATTGTCAAAGCCTAAGACACATTTCACAAAATTCATTGCAACTTTTTTGGCCTTTTTCAAGAATTCCTCTATTGAAGATGTATGTGCCACAGCAACAACAATACATACATTTGTCAAGCATTACAAACTGGATATTACATTAAGATCTCAATCCTTGTTTGGATCTGCCATCCATAAGGGTTTCCTGTCATGATGCACCTGGGAATTTGATAGCTGGGATTCTATCCCATCAGTCAAAGTAAACAGATTGGATATGTAAGATATAGAAGTTAAGTACTTACCATAACAATGGATCTTTGTCATCCTTAGTGTATCCACTTAGAAAAGCCACCCATCCGACCCCTCCAAATTCTCACTTTCCTGGCTTTTCAGACCGACCTTGTAGACCTTATCCTGAGGCCTCTTTGCCAAACACTTTTGCTCCTCATTTCCTGTAGCTCTTTTCATTCACTGGCAAACTTGATCTAAGAGCTATAGGAGGACACAGATGCATTGTTGGAGAAGGAAATGGGCACATGCTCTACGGCAAGTACATACATTCATTTTTTTGAAGGGAGAAAGTCTTCTGCTTCCCTCATGTATATGGGGCTTTACCCCTACATCCAGAGCCAGATCATGGTCAAGCTGGGCTCTAGGCAAGGCAGTGGATCAGGAGTGTCCTCCTGGCACCACTCCCCAGCCATTCCATTGTCCCGTTACTTGGCTTATTTCTCCCCAGTTTCAATAAACACTGTTTATACCTTTCAGTGTGCATACTGTGTTCTTCTTTACTTCTACAATGATTAGAGATATTTAAAACTTTTATTTCAAATTTAGTAGCACACACACTAATAGCCATTTGCTAGACAAAACATTCAGTCTCACAATTTATTTATTTATTTAGTAACATTTGTTGACCAGGAAAGTCCACTGGGTTAGAATAATCCATATTCAGTGGAGGCCTGGTGAGAAAAGCACCAGTAATAAATTAAAAATTACTACAGCAAACAACTAAACAAAAATTATTATACAGCAGGATAAGATTTACAGTAGTAAGAAATCATACAAATATAAATAGCATTTCTTAGTTATAGAAATATGTAGAGCACAATGTCATTATGCAGTGAAAATAAATGAAAGTAGAACTTGCACAGTATATAAATGGATAACTTGTTGAGGACACTCAATATAAACAGTTATGACACAGTATATTCTGTACAATATGAAGGGGATGATAATTTTGCCTAATGAAGTCTTTTAAGGATTAAATATTGATTAGCATACTTTGTTTAAGAGAAAGTCACAGAAGTACAGTTGGTTTACTAGTATTTCAGTTGTTCTAAAAAAGGGGTATTCTAGTCAGTAAACTCATTGGTGTTGGTTTATGGAGGTATGAAGTTCTGATTACAAGGACAGATGTGATTATTAAGAAAGTGATTTTTTGGGGTGACTTTGAAGGTTTTCATAAACTCAATTTGTGTCATGGGGGGGGGGGGCATTCCATAGCTTTGCTATGGAATAAGAGTATAAGCTTTGTCCAGCTCTCTTATTGGGTTTGCATATGGTAAGAAGTTGTTTATTAGTAGAATGAAGATTTTGGGTTGGGATGTAGGAATGGACAATAAAATGTAGTGATGGGTAGTTATTTGGATTGTATATTAATTTTTGAGCAAGAGGTAATTGAGTGTATTGGAGCTAATGTGGGAGATCCAACCATTTTAATTCTTTAATGACATGACAGTGGTGAATACGGTTTTGCAGTCCAGAAGCAAATTTGGCAATTTTATAATAGCATGATTATAGTTCATTGCTTAAGGATGAGTGAGGGTTGGTAAAGATGGGGGAACCATAGAGGAGTGAGGGAAGTAGGAAGGAATGTGCCAATTTTTTTCTTGTGGGCTTATCCATATATAGTTTATGTCTATATAGTTTGCCTAGTTTTGAGTGTGTTTTTTTGATTGTGTTAAGAATGTGTTGTTGGAATGATAGTTTATCATCTGTAGTGATGGCCAGATGTTTAGCTGTTTTCGCTACTTCAATTTCCATATTATTTAGGGAGTAGATTTTGAACTCTTGTGAGGGTGGTTTGGAAGAGAATATTAGTAGATTGGATTTTTTTGGATTAAGTAGTAACTGAGCTTTGTTTAGCCATTTCTATGTTTGAGAAGGTGTTCTGTGTTATTTTGAGGAGATCTGGGAAGTTGCTGGCCGAGGATATAATGGTAGAATCGTCAGCATTCTTGATGAGAGAACTATGTAGGGAGACAGTATGGAGACTATTTGTCTTAGTCTTTCAGCTTTAAAAGTAACAGTCGAAAAATGGAGCCCTGGGGGACGCCAACTTTATTAACCAGATAACCAGACTGATTGTTTTGCCATTTGACAGATTGTTCATAGGTTCATAGGTTCATAGGTAGGTACTAGGTTATTGGCCCTAAGGCCTATATAAGCCTAGCCAAAAAGATACCCTGGCTTTCGCCATCCAAGAAAATGATTTTCCTGTGTCACTGTTGAGCAGAGCCACAGAAGTGATCCCCGGGGTGAATTTCCTATTTCCCATCCAATTATCAAGATTTTTCTTGAAGAGTGCTAATGAGGAGCTTTGTTTGATATAGATAGGTAGTTTGTTCCAGAGTATGGGGAGTCTCTGGAACAGGAATCTATCCCTCCAACATGTTCTGTTTATTGTGGTGACCAGGTTAGGAATCTATCCCTCCAACATGTTCTGTTGATTGTGGTGACCAGGTTTAGGTCCCTAGAGCGTGTAGCTAGGAGGGATTGGGATTTCTTTAAGTGGAGCATGTCCAACAGCTCTGGGTTTGACATAGCTTTGTATGTTAGGCAGAGATCGCCTCTGAGTAGGTGATATGCGATGGAGTAAAGCTGGAGTTTTTTGAGACGGTCTGCATAGGGCATCTGTTTGAGGCCAGTAATCATCTTTGTGAGGTATTTCTGTGGCCTTTCCAGTTGAGTTGTTGTAGATGTCTTGTGAGGTACATACCAAAAGGTCTTGCTTCTTCATAAATGCAACGTTACTAACACAGAGGAATCGCTGTGCAAACGCCTGTAATATTATCCTTTATTTTAAAATACGAACAGGAATCCACTTCATCAATAAAACAAAATTAAGATAGTTTAGCGCTTTCACCCACTCTATGTGGGCTTCTTCAGAACAACGTTACCAATTTTCACAAATGTTTAAATGACTTTTTAGGCACCAAAAAATTCAAAAAATGGTCTGCTCTTAAAGTGATATCACTAAAAATGTAACTCTATGTGTTTATACTATGTAACGCTTTAATATTCATTAATGCACTGTATACTAGAAATTTGTTATACTTGAAGTAATATATTAAATTTTATACATTAATTTAGTATATATTCTCTATGCAAATCCTAATATATACGTGCATTCTTATTATATAAAACTGTAATTAATGTACAAAAATATTAAACAAAATTATTTAGCAAAGTATTAAAAAACATGAAAAATACTGAATATTGAATGAACATGTGTAATAATACATGTAAAAACTGCTATGCACATATAATGAACTATATACGGAATTGTATATAGTTCATTATATGTGTATAGCAGTTTTTACTTTACTTTTTACTTTTTACTTTTACCAGTTTTAATTGGTAACATTGTTCTGAAGAAGCCCACATAGAGTGGGTGAAAGCGCTAAACTATCTTAATTTTGTTTTATTGATGAAGTGGATTCCTGTTCGTATTTTAAAATAAAGGATAATATTACAGGCATTTGCACAGCGATTCCTCTGTGTTAGTAACGTTGCATTTATGAAGAAGCAAGAGTTATTTGTTGGGTCCAACGTTATATTTATTCTGTGTACATATCAAAAGGGGAATTGTACTCTGACTACTGTGGCAATGTGATTATCAAAGGAGAGACTACTGTCCACCTGTGTCCCAAGGTCTCTTATCACACTTTCGGTGTTAAGTAGACTACCACCTATGTGGTAGTTACAGATTTTTTACCAAAGGGGATGACAATGCACTTTTTGGCATTGAGCTTGAGGCCATGGCTTTGACACCAGGCATCTGTCTCAGGGAGGTCCTTTTGTCGGATGTCCACATCGTTAGCAGTTACGATTATGGCTCCTAGTTTGCAGTCATCGGTGAACTTTGTTAGCCAAAGACCTTCTGTGTTAGCCTGTACTTCAGAGAAGTAGATACCAAACTGGAGAGGACCCAGGACTGAACCCTGTGGTGCTCCACTTGTCACTGGTCTGAAGTCGGATTTGGAGTCTGCTACTTTCACAGTGTGGGTTCTGTCAGTGAGCCAGTTGGCAACCCATCTTGTGACATAGGGATTTATACCTAGTTTAATGAGTTTATCTATAATTCCAGAGTGGGGGATGGTGTCAAAAGCCTTGGCGAGATCTAGATAGACTGTGTGAACCACCTTACCCTCGTCTACAGCTTTAGTGACGGCTTCAAAGAAGTCTATCAGGTTTAGTAGAAATGATCTGCCTTTTACAAACCCAAATTGGGTAGGGTCCAGAGTTTGGAGATTACCAATGTCTTTGTTTATAAGTTCCATGACGATACATTCCATAGCCTTGCAGACCAGGCTCGTCAGGCTAATGGGGCTGTAGTTCCTGTGGTCTGTGGTGGCTCCCTCTTTGTGGAGTTGGATAACCATCACTGTGCGCCATTCAGTAGGCACAAAGCCTGAGGTGAGGCTATGACTGAACATGGTACTTAGGTGGGGTACAAGTTTGTTCTGTAGTTTGTGTAGAATGCATCTTGTTAGGTCCCATGGATGCTGTGTTCTTGGCTTTGGAGAGTGTGGTTTTTACCTGTGCAGCCATGATTACAGGAACTTTGCATTCTTCTGGTATAGAGTTGGGTCCTTTAGGGGGGGAGAGGGGGGGTAAAGTTAGCACTGAACCTATCTGCCAGGATGTTGGCAATATCAGTTGGTTCTGTATATTTAGTGCCATTGTGCTGTAACTCAGAGCAGATCTGACTGTTGCCATTGAAATGCTTGACATAGCTATAGAATGCTTTGTCATTGTCTTTAGAATCAGTGGTGATTTTTGTTTTCGTGGAGGATTTTATGAGGGATCTCAGCTTCTTACTGAGGCTGACCAGGGAGTTCCTCCAATCATGGGATTTTACTCTTTTTTTGCAACAGTTTCTTTCTTCTGTTGTAGAGTTTGTTTATGGCAGAGGACCACCAAATTGGCTTCATTTTTTTGGAGAATAGCATCTTGTTTCTGTTAGGGATAGCACGATCCATGCACTCATGTAAGTGTTTATAAAATGCATTTGTGTAGGATTCAGCAGTCGTACTTCTATTGTCCGTCTGCATGGGTGTCACGAAGTTTGCCACTTCTGTCTTAAGAAGCATGAAGTTGGCTTTGGAGAATTTTTTTACGGTACTTTACCTAGTGGAGGGTGAGGGCAGGATGTGGATGTCTATGGTGATTAGCTTGTGGTCGGATCTGACCAATGAGGAACTGACCTTTGGTGTGGAACACCAGTCGCCCATGTTGGTAATGACTAGGTCTAGGATATTGCTGCCCCTGGTGGGGTTGTGGATAAATTAATCCAAGGCATTGGAATTTATGAATTCCAGAAAACGTTGAGCAAAAGAGTTGGAACATGAGTAGATTTCCCAGTTAATGGTGGGGTAGTTGAAATTACCCATTATTATGGTGTTGGGTTGTACCCTAATATTTTCCAGTGTATCAAAAAATGAGGAGTGGGAATCCTGGGTCATGGTGGGGAATCTGTAGCAAGCTACAATTTGGATTGCGGTCTTGCCCAGAGTTAGTTGCACTTGGATAATCTCGGATGCATTATGCTGAGCAACTAGCCTGGAATTGTGGACATCGTTAATGAATATGGACACACCTCCGCCTTTAGTGTTTCAGTACAGGTTAGGTTGCCGAAAGGTGTGGTATGAATATTAGCCTGGTAATGCAGGGGTGCTCTTTAGAGCCTTGAACCATGTCTCTGACACTGCACAGATGTCAATGTTCTCCATTTTAAGGAGTGTGTCGAGTGAGTGCATTTTTAGATTTAGACTTCTAGCATTGAGTAACAATACCCTCAGATTTTGCTTGTTTGTCCCTGTTATGGTGGTGAATTTGTCCTTTGAACCTTGCCTAAAAAAGGCACTATAGGGGTGGCAAGAGCCTTAGCCAGTATCCGGAATCCCAAGGGCGAAAGGTGCAGGCCATCTCTGGCAAAGCATTGTGGTTTGTCGATCATGTCATCCCAGGCAGACAGATACTGGATCCCCTTAGAATGACACCAGAAGCTTAGCCAATTGCTGAAGTCAATCATCTTGTCCTTGTACTGTGGTATCATTCTTGGCGATGGCAGGATGCTACTCAGGGCTAGGGTCATACCTACCTGGGCTACAAGATTGGAGAGCTACTCCATGTCTCTTTTCATGTAGTCCAGGCAGGTACGTCTCAGGTCATTCATACCAACATGGACAATGACAGAGTCATATTTGTACTTGCTGTGGAGTGACCTGAGTGTGTGCATTATGTGGCAGATCCTGGCACCTGACAGGCAGCTGACAGTAACTTTCTCCTTGTTTAGCCTGGTGAGTGGAACATCAGTGTGCCTGACTATGGAGTCACCTATGACTAAAGTATTGGGTATGTTGTTAAGCCTTATGGGCTGTGGTTGAATGGCACACTGAGTTTGTTGGCTATGTGTCATTTGGGTTGTGTTGGGGGTGGAGGTTGCTTCCGTTTCTGCTTTGGAGGGCTCTGTTGCTTGGGAAGGTTTTTATTGAGAGCCTCCGTGAATGTAGCTATGTGTTTTATGTTTCTATGTGTGTGTTTTGGTGGTGTAGGTTTTGAGGGAATATGTGATGAGTGTGGTGTGGTGCAAGTGTTTACCTTCTCCTCTTGACTGTCTAGTCCAGTCTTGGGTGAAGAGAGCTTTGCTTCCAGTTTGGCTATTTAAGTCATCTCTCACAGGTTGTAGTGTTTGGTGGTAGGAGGAGAGGGTTGCCTGTGTACATAAAGCAATTGCTGCATTCCCCTAAGATACCCAGATTCATCAAGCAGACAAGAGAAAACACTGGGAGCTGACCCTTAGACATGCCTGGATAGGCGCTATTTATTAAGTACTAAAAACTGTTTTCCTCTAGATAAGTGAGGAAAGTTGAGTGCTGTAGTAATTAGTTGCTTATTTAGTGCTTACAATGAGTTCTGAAGAAGTGCTGAGCTCAAAGAAACAGGTTTGAGTGCTAAAACTAAAAACTGACTAGTTCTAAGGGAAAATTTGAACAGCAGACTTTATGGCGCCGGGAATAGTTTAACCCTAACTCAGCGGCAATACATAAAGTGTGTGTGTGTGTGTGTGTGTGTGTGTGTGTGTGTGTGTGTGTGTGTGTGTGTGTATATATATATGGGTCTAGGACACATGGTCGACTAGCATATGTCCGAATCACAAAACATCGAACACACATACATGAAAGAGCTTAACATCAAAAAGCGCTTCTGTGTATGTGTAGTTCAAAAAAAAAAATCTACGTTTCTGCAGGGGGGCTTTGCCCTCCTGCACCCCCCACTCCCCCTACTTTATTATTCTCACTCTGAGATCGCACTACAGTGGAAAAAAGGGAATTTTCCCTTACCCACACTGTAGTCCAATCTACAAAACAGGCACACATACACGGAAGTGCTTGTCGATGTTAAGCGCTTTTGTGTATGTGTGTTTGATGTTTTGTGATTCGGACATATGCTAGTCGAGCATGTGTACGGATCCCATATATATATATATATATATATATATATATATATATATATATATATATAAAACAGTGGCAAATGAGCAAACTTGATTTAAACAACTTAACCAATTAACCAATAAAAACTAAAAACTGGGCCCCCTTCTGGCAGTCTTCGATCAGGCAAGCTGTAACTGCACACGCCTGCCACTAGAGTGCAGGGGAACCTACTCAAAAAAAAGATGGCCTGGATTAGTGCTCAAGTTATACAAACAAAGCTAGATTCAGCAGGTCTGAATCTAGCCTATGCTACAGCAACCAACGTGTAACAATTTCAGAAAGAAACAGTTCAAATAAGGTGGCACAATAGGCCTTTAACCAGAAACTCCCAGCTCAGAAGGGCAAAATCTACCCTCTCCTCCCACAAGAGTGCAGACCACACCTTCCTAATGTAAAACAATTGGCCCAAAGCTCAAGTGCTTAAACTAGAACTAATACACTTTAGAATAACAGACACTATGCCTTCAATCAGCAACTCCCAAATTAGAAGGATGCAAGCTACCTGTCCTGCCACAACAGTGCAGACCACAAACCTTCTTAATGTAAAACAACTGGTCTGAAGCCCAAGTGCATAAACCAAAGGCTTAGAATAACACTTAAAATTTAATCGGCTACTAACAAGCAGTAATAAATGCAGCAGAATAAATGCAATTAAGTACTTTTAAGAACAGGCAGCAAAAGCAAAATAAAGTAATAAAGTAGGAAGAAACACAAATACAGTAAAAGCAGATGAATAAAGTGCAATTTTATTTCTTTTTATATATAACAATAGAAAACGAGCAAAGTGATTTAAACAAATTACCCAGTTAACCAGTGAAAAGTTCAAAACTGAGCCCTGTTCCAGCAGTCTTCAATCAGACAAGTTCTAATTGCACACTCCTACCACTTTGGTGCAGGGGAACCTTCTCCAAAAAAAAAATGGCCTGGATTAGTGCTCAAGTTATACAAACAAAGCTAGATTCAGCAGGTCTGAATCTAGTCTATGCTACAGCAAACAAGGTGCACCAATTTCAGAAAGAAACAGTTCAAATAAGCAGGCACAATAAGCCTTTAACCAGAAATTCCCAGCTCAGAAGTGCAGGATCTAGCCTCTCCTCCCACAAGAGTGCAGACCACAAACCTTCTTAATGTAAAATAACTGGCCTGAAGCTCAAGTTCTTAAACCATAACTAATACACTTTTAGAATAATAGACACTGAGCCTTCAATCAGCAATTCCCAACTTAGAAGGATGTAAGCTACCTGTCCTGCCACAACAGTGCAGACCACAAACCTTCTTAATGTAAACAACTGGTCTGAAGCCCAAGTGCTTAAACCAAAAGGCTTAGAATAACAGTTACAATTTAATCAGGCTACTACCAAGCAGTAATAAATGCAGCAGAATAAGTACAATTGAGTACTTTCAAGCAGAGGCAGAAGCAAAATAAAGTAATAAAGTAGGAAGAAACACAAATACAGTAAAACAGATGAATAAAGTGTACTATTTTTCCTCTCTGTATTAGGTAGAATGAGCTAAGGGTCTATATTAGAACATCAAAGTTTCAGAACTTCAAATGTTCTAATATCGAGCCCAATTCAGCGAACGCTGACAACATTGAACATTCAGAACAGCAATTTTTTTTCTAGGGAAAAAATATGCTGTTCCAAAACACATGCACACAACACAAGCACACCAAACAAACAGCAATCCACACACATATACCTAAAATCTTACATCTAACCCTACACTAAACTGTACATACACCATTAACTATCCACTTACCTTAACCCAAACCCTAACCATAAGGTCCGTCATTATCGCACACTCACCTCACCCGCGCCCTAACCCTAACTTACCTACCCCACCCTAATCCTCATGTCCACACAATCGCACACTTACCTGATGTGTGCCCTAACCCTAAGTCACCTAACCCGCCCTAACCCTCATGTCCACACAATCGCACACTTACCTGAATCTGACCCATAACATTCCACCACAGCACTGAAAATAGCAAAGCGTCAGAAAAAGACAACCAAATTCTTTCCCTGGGAAAAAAAATCGTTTTTCTGCAGCTTTGCTATTTTCAGCATTCGCTGAATAGGGTTCGATATTAGAACATTCGAAGTTCTGAAACTTCAATGTTCTAATATAGACCCTGAGCGAATAACACTAGACTGGGAGGAGTGTCACAGATAAAAAAAAAAAAACAGTAGGGGTGGGCAACTGCAAAGCCACCAAGCATAACAAGAAGACACCAATAGGGAGGGAGGGTGGGGAACACAAGTTGTTTGACCAGTATGTAACATAACAGGCATAAGGGTGGGAGAAAAATAGCACTTTCAGCACAGATCAGAATCTAGCAAATATATCTATATATATCTAAATCAATCAAGCAAAAACAATTAGGATACTGCAGAACTTTGAAAAGAAGTGCCCAAAAAATATACTTATCACTTTATATTTTGAATTGTTTCAGTAGCACTCTCAGTCAGAACTCAATGAGTTTCAAGCAATGAATGCAGAGGTAACAAACGGAATATTAATTATACTAGCAAGCCCTGAGACGATCGGATAAAACACACAAGTTGTTTAATCAGTATTTAACACAGCAGGAATAAGGGTGGGAGAAAAATAGCACTTTCAGCACAGATCAGAAGCCTGCAAAAAAATATATACATATATATATATATATATATATATATATATATATATATATATATATATATATATATATAAATCAATCAAGCAAAAATAATTAGGATACTGCAGAACTTTGAAAAGGAGTGCCCAAAAAATGTACTTATTACTTTATATTTTGAATTGTTTCAGTAGCACTCTCAGTCAGAACTCAAGGAGTTTCAAGCAATGAATGTTGTTTATCTTTGAGGTAGCTAGGAAACCAGGTAATGGTATGTTCAGTACATCTTAATGTTTCTAATTGTTGTATTAGTTTGATATATGGTACAATGTCAAAAGCTTTGGATATGTACAATAAAACTACTGATGTCAGTAGACCAGAGTCCAAAGCTTTGTTCAGGGTATCACTGAAAGAAAGTAAGGCTGTAATAGTACTATGTGCAAGGCAGAAACCATGCTGGGTTTGGGCTAAGAGATTGTTGTCTTAGCCCAATGAAAATAGACTTAGCATGAACAATAAGCTTCTTTGCCCTTAAAACTCATATTCTTTGTAATGACATTGAAACTAACATTCAAAGAAAATACATCTGGCCACTGGTGGATTAAGTTTACCTTTGGGCTGTTTTCAAACTATAAGCCCTTATTCATTCTTAGGACCATGCATGTATGCATGCATATGTTCTTTGATGCACCATCCTGATTCTATTAAATTATATTCTTTGTATAACATGGCATTACTTGTTATAGTGCATTTTAAATTTGTTGGTTTGAACATATTTCCAGTAAGCAAAGAAACAAAACGGATGAGCCAATAATGACAGAACCACCCATTACAGAATATTTCAACCACAAAACACCACTCAAACTTTTGCCATTACAATTCTCCAATATCAGTCAATATATACAATCTCTGCAGAAGTAAAATCATCTGAATAATTCCAAATTAAAAAGATCTAGAACTAATCATGAGACTGCTGCTGACAAATAACTTTACATTTCAGTGTTTCTTGTACAAATTCAGTGCCTGCTGTCCTTGAAGAATAAATTGTCCATGTTACATTTAAAAAAAAAATGTAAGCTGGTAATATTGTAATACGGAATGGCTGGCAATCCAGCAACGGGTACATAGTTACTAGGTGAGATGATGTGAAGTATTGCCATCTGTGCCAGGAAGAATAGCATAGTGCATGTGTAACATATACCAGCATAGTTTGCTGGAGTTTTGTAAGAAATTTTGTGTCATTTGACTATTACACTGACTTGTACAAATGCTTGTGTTAAAATGTATCAACAGTGTTATTATAACTGATTAAATGTATATGTTTAAACAAAGAATTCTGGAAGGGAAGAGTAGAAGTTTTGGAAATTGCTCTGTAGCTTTCAGATACTGCAACAGATCTTTTTTTAAACATCTTTATTGAATTATCACTTGTGACATAGGCAAATTTACATTTATACAAAAGTAATCAAATTGTATTAAATAAGCACTAACAAACATTATATTTCACATATATTGTGATATATCTTATAACCTGAGCAACATTACATAAATTACTCAATTCCTGACCCTTTTTTAACAAGAAACATCTTTATTAAACCATCAGTTACAACATAAGCAATCATACATTTATATAAATGAAAACAAACCACATTAACACAATCCTAGTTGCAAACATGTTACATCATGAACCATAATGACACACTCCCAGTTGTAAACATTGTACATCACTTATAATCT
>NC_056733.1:414149025-414226525 GCF_019279795.1 Protopterus annectens | reverse complement strand
GCAGTACATGAGAGTAAGGTGGTTCACACAGCCTATTTTGACCTCGCCAAGGCCTTCGACACCATCCTCCATTCACTAAGTTAGGTATTAATCCCTATGTCACTAGATGGGTTGCCAACTGGCTCACTGACAAAACCCACACTGTAAAAGTTGCAGACTCCAAATCTGACTTCAAACCTGTGACAAGTAGAGTACCGCAAGGTTCAGTCCTGGGACCTCTCTTGTTTGGTATCTACTTCTCTGAAGTACAGGCTAACACAGAAGGCCTTTGGTTAATGAAGTTTGCAGATGACTGCAAACTAGGAGCCATAGTCGAGTCCCCAAATGATGTAGACATCCCACAGAACGGCATCACTGAGACTGATGCCTGGTGTCAGGGCCATGGTCTCAAGCTCAATGCCAAAAAGTGCATTGTCATCCCCTTTGGTAAAAACTCTGTACCCATGAACTACCACATAGGCAGCAGTCTACTTAATGCCAAATGTGTGATAAGAGATCTTGGGACTCAGGTGGACAGTAGTCTCTCCTTTGATAATCACATTGCCACAGTAGTCAGGAAATCATTCTGTGTGGCACACCTCATCACAAAAGGTTTCTCATCCAGGAAAAAAGAGGTCATTGTTCCTCTCTACTTGACACTCATTAGACCCATTATAGAGTACAATGCCCCTTTTGGAATGTACCTCACAAGACATCTGCAGCAGCTGGAAAGGCCACAGAAGTACCTCACAAAGAGGATTACTGGTCTCAAACAGATGCCCTAGAATAACCATCTCAAAAAACTCCAGCTTTACTCCGTAGCATATCGCCTACTCCGAGGTGATCTCTGCCTAACATATAAATCTATGTCAAACCCAGGGCTGTTGGACATGCTACACCTAAAGAAATCCCAATCCCCCTGAGCTACATGCTCTAGGGACCTAAACCTTGTCACCACAATAAACAGGACATGCTGGAGGGCTAGATTCCTGTCCCAGAGACTTCCAATACCCTGGAACAAGCTACCCATCTATGTCAAGCAAAGTTTCTCATTAGCACTCTTCAAGAAAAATCTTGATGAGTGGATAGGAAATAGGAAATACACCCCGGGATCACTTCTGTGGCTCTGCTCAACAGGGGCACAGGAAAATAACTTTCTTGGGTGGCATAAGCCAGGGAACCTTGTTGGCTAGGCTTACTTAGGCCCTTGAGCCAATAGGCTAGTACCTACCTATGAACCTATGAACATATATATATCTGTGTGTGTGTGTGTGTGTATATATATATATATATATATATATATATATATATATATATATATATATATATATATATATATAAAGATAGATACAGATATCTACCAACTCCTCAGTCACAGAAAAGTGAGAAAAGAAAAACATTGTGAATGGTGTGAAGATAGGTGAAGGCTGGCCGCCTAGCTAGATAGCATTTTGTAGATAATTCTATCATTTATAAATATTAATGTAAGCCATAGGCTTGTTCTCTTAAATGTGAAAAGACGGTATTGGATGTTGAACTGAAAAAAAAATGTAACAACAGTGCACTCTGCTGTAAGAAAGCTGATAAGTAAAGCATTGTGAAATTCTTTGATCTAAAACTCAGAGCTGAGATGTCTGGAAGAATTCTGGCTATTGTTTTGAGACTGGAGTTAGTTGCTAGAATTTGCATGTATAATTACTTTTATTGCTCTGGCTTCCTGACCAACTGCAAAATCAAAAGGGCTATTAACCTTTGAGTTTCTGTTAGCCTGGGAACCAGAAAGAAATTATGTAATCTGAAATGAATCAGTGGTACTGTGTTATCAATTTAAGGACAGGAAGAGTGAGAGCATTTTTAGCATTTGTCTTGAGAACATCCAACTCACCAGCAGTCTGCCTGTGTTCTATATATAAGTTTATTTTTTAACTGTGTTTTCTCTTAGATATAGCTAGGAACTACGAAGATTAGATTAGTCTTTTTTCTGTATTGATGTCAGAACTTTTCTACTGTATTATTTTAAATATTTCTCTGATCCCTGAACTCTTGGCTAGCACTGTGTAGTAAGAAGTATTGTCTTGTATTTTTATTATTTATTATTAAATATTTTTAAACCTTTCAACTGTGGCTGTTTTGTGTAGAGAGACAGTACATTGCATGTATATTGCGATACTGGCCAAGCCACTCCAGTAAGCCTTGGCTGTTCAGTTGCACTTACCATTTGGATAATAATATTGCACAGTATAATTGGACACCCTTTCATAAGGGCCTTTTAGTAGCTGATTAATATTAGTGGGTGGTGGCAAGTGGTACTATCATATAGCCTGGGTAAAAGGGGCACAGCTGGGGAACCTGTGCCAGCCATCCCCAGGAGTGTCTGAGTGGTTGTATATAACTCTTATCTCAAAGTGTGTGTGTGTGTGTGTGTGTGTGTGTGTGTGTGTGTGTGTGTGTGTGTGTGTGTTAGCTACTTGGGGAGGCACACAAAGCACTGGTTGACAGAGAGGGTGCCCAGTAGGCTGAGATCTGACCCTATAGCTGTGCCAGTGGAGAGTCTTATTGGGGACCCGGAGAGAAAGGGAGAAACCAGCCACAGACTGACTGTGATCTCTATGTGCTCTTAAGGGAAATTGTACTTTACTGTGTGTGTATTCATTACCCTTTCCCTATATGGACGCCCCTCACTGGTGTTAGTGGTGAGGATTGAGGCTCCTTGATTGCTGGGCCAGTGCACGGGCATCACAAATGGCTCTTACACAAATGGAGATGTTGTGTCATGTATATTGCAGTTGGAAAGGCTTCAAGGAATATAATGTTTAGGGGAGATATGATCAGGAGATTAAACCCTGAAAATTTACCTTTACTGAATGATCAGGAAGTAGACTTCTGCCACGTCTTTTGAAGTAAGAAATGCATAGTAGATAGACTTTATTTCAGCCTTTTGAGCTGAAAGGTTGTAATCAGATTCTAATGAAATGTAACATAATGCTTCTTCATAAGATTTTTTTTCAGCTTATGCTGCTTTTCTCTACCTTACCTTTGCATTGTGTGCAGTGGGGATTTGAGGAGGTATGCTTGAATTTGCATTCAGAAGCAAAGTTACAAACCTCAACACTTCAGATTGTGAACTATTGTCTGATAAGTCATCCTCCACTATACCACAGTGAAGGAAAAAAACTCTTTGAGGCTATTAAGAACCACAGAAGCAGATATTGCCTTTAATTGCATAAATTCATAGCTTCAAAACCAGTGTTGAAACTGTGAGGCCATCTAGGAAAATAGACTCATTGCAATTAAAGTTGTACCTCCTCTTTCTTACCTGTTCAGAAGCCATGTAGCTGAAACACTGGTATGACCTTAACAGGTAATTTGCATATACCCAGTGAGCCTCCACTACATGAGGTTTAAGATATTGCAGTCTTTACAGCACACATACACGAAAGAGCTTAACATCTAAAAGCGCTTCCGTGTATGTGTAGTTCAAAAAAAAAATCTACCCTCCATACTTTATTATTCTCACTTCGAGATCACACTGCAGTGGGGAAAAGGGAATTTTCCCTTACCTGCACTGTAGTCCGAGCCACGAAACAGGCACACATACATGGAAGTACTTGTTTTGTGATTCGGACATATGCTAGTCGAGCATGTGTTCGGATCCCATACATATATATATATATATATATATATATATATATATATACACACACACACACACACACACACACACACACACACACACACACACACACACATATATATACATACAATAAATGTGTGTGTGTATGTGTGTGTGTGTGTGTGTGTGTCTGTGTGTGTGTGTGTGTGTGTGTGTGTGTGTGTGTGTGTGTGTGTGTGTGTGTATATATATATATATATATATATATATATATTTATATCTATGTATATATAAATATATATATATACATATATATATATATATATATATATATATATATATATATATGGGTCTGCTTCATATGACTGAAATTTCATTTGACTGAATTTCATTTCACCGAGACCATATTAGCGAATTTTCAAAATACTGAAAACTCACTTGACAGAAACTCATAATACTGAATTGTAAGCCATAAACATGCCCTGGGATTCATTAATGTTTTTAGTCTGTGCAGGAACAGTGTAGATGCTCCTGCATGGAATATGGCTGCCAAGCGATTTAGCAAACAGCTGA
The DNA here is from genome assembly GCF_019279795.1 of Protopterus annectens. Lineage (NCBI taxonomy): Eukaryota > Metazoa > Chordata > Ceratodontiformes > Protopteridae > Protopterus > Protopterus annectens. The sequence goes on along the minus strand of NC_056733.1, from coordinate 414,222,360 downwards.
TCTGCGTGGTGCACACCAGGCCTAAAAAAAAAATAATAAAAAAAAAACAGAAATAGCAGAACTGTTTACAATTGAGCAATGGGCATGTGTGGCACCCATTGGGGTTTAAATGGGGAGAAAACAGGAAGGGGAAACAGCAGAAGGAAGGCAATCAAGGAGAACTACCATAGCTGGCAGGTAGACTGTATCAGTATCAGTCAATTACACAGGCAGCAGCCCAGCACACTACTATAAACTATGAAACACCTTTCAGCCTGGTTTTTCCCACAAACTCTAGACCACTGGTGTACACATTTGGGAGAATTTTAAACTGACAAAACTAACAAAACATGTTAGGGGCTGTTGTTGCTTTGATCTATCAGCATATGCTAGAGACTGAGGGTGGTGAGGAGGATAATGCTGACAACCAACTCAGACTGAGGAGGAGGAGAAGAGTGTTCAGACCCAGGGTAACCTATCAAGGGCTTCATGATCTGGAGAAAGTAGAGCACTACAGGGTGGACAGGGAGATACTTCAGCAACTTGTTGAGCTGTACTGGCCTCGCCTCAGACCCAGAACCAACAAAGGGGAACCCATGCCAGTGAATACCAAGGTATTTGTAGCCTTAAGAATACTACCTACAGGCACTTACCAAAGACCAACTGGGGATATCATGGGAGTCTCAGAGGCATCTGCATCCAGGATACTCCACCAGTTCCTGGATGCCATGCAACCACATGCCGCTGAGCACATTTACTTCCCCAGCACCCGTGAGGAGAGGACCAGCAATATGCATCTCTTCCACTGTGTAGCAAAATACCCGGAGGTACCGGGTGCCATAGACTGCATGCACATCCACATCAAAGCACCACGCGGTGACCAGGGTAGGGTGTACCTAAACCACAAGGGGTTCCACTCCATTAACTGCCAGGTTGTATGTGATGCCGAGGGCATTATCATGAATGTGTGTGCTGGCAGCCTGGAAGCTATCACAACTCCCACATCTGGCATTTGTCACAGCTGTACCTGGCATTTGCCAGTGGGGAGATCCCGTATGGCCATCGGGTGGGGGATGCTGGTTAAGCAATGGAGCAGTGGCTGATGATACCCATCAGAAATGCACACACACCCACACAAAAATGCCATAATGAGGCACACACACAAACCAGGATGATTATAGAGTATGTGTTTGGGATGCGCAAGTCACAGTCCCATTGCCTTGACATATCTGGTAGAACCTTCCAGTACTCTCCAGCCACATGTGCACACATGTTCATAGTATGTGCCATGCTACTCAATATGATCCTATGGAAACGGCTGCAGCAGGAACAAAACAGGGAAGGGCCACACAGCCCCCCACCATTGCCAAGGTCTCCACAGGCACAGGGTGACTCGGAGGAGAAGCATCCTGAGCCTGCCCCTGCAGGCAGATAGAGGTGTACCCAGTAGGCCCTCTTCTTGACAAAAAGGCAATGCATAGCACATACACTGACACTGTAGGGCCTGAGGAACTGATCTCTCTCTCTCTCTCTCTGACTCACACACACACACACAGTAAAATGGATGCCAAACATCATACCACCTAAACCTTACCATGTATAGACAGTGTGTGTGCATCCGACATAGTCAGCCCTCAAGCACTGTCCTCATAACAGCCTTGGGCACAAGGTAAGTCAGTCTCCTTAACAAAATAAATGAATGGAGTGGAATGTTCTGATAGCATATCTGTAATATTGATTCAAGCATGTAAGGGAATGGGGTGGCTTACTGGGATAGCAGCAGACAACTGACAGCTATGTGGGACAGCAGGAAGTGTATTCCCAGTACTGGCCTACCCACACTATGCAGTACCATCCTAGTTGACAAATACCATTGCAGTATATGTGGTGATCCAAAAAACTGGGGAGTCGTAGGTCACATGCATGGATGTCAAGGTGGGGGTCTCGCCCAGCAGATCAGCTGTAGAAAACCATACAGAAATGTCTGGCAAAGGCCCCCACATGGTGATATCCATGAAATCCCCGTGTACAGACTTTTACACAATGATATCACAGCAGGTCTGGCAGTGGTAGTATGGCTTTGAAAGGTAAGAAGTCTGAAACTACAAATGTTTATGTCAGAACAATCTGGCCTGTGGTCAATACTGTTATGCCTGTAGTCTCAAAGATAGGGCACACCACTGTGCTAAATGGGACCAAAATGTTAAGCAAATATCAGCACAGTCTCTGCAAATGTGTATTGTGTACAGATGTGTCACCCCCCATTAGTACCACAGAAATGCAGTAACATGTCCCTAGCCTTAAGCAGCATCCAGGCATCGGAAACTGCAATGTCAACAGTCAGTTATATCTGACTTTAAACTTGAGTGACTTGCAAAATACTTTTCCTTGAAAACCACACTCGTTTGGGTAAACAACAAGATATATGCATCATGAATGTGGACTGTGATACTCTGTACAGTTGACAGGCAGGGCTAGGAGTCTAAATATGGGAATGCACTCACTGCATGCAGTCCTAACCCCGGAAGATGGTGACATGTCTGCACCCACAGAACCCTGGCCCACAGCCATGGGGAGTAACATACCCTTCCCTGATCACTCATCCAATGTAACATCCTGATCCCAAATTGTGGCCATTCAAGCAAAATGAGGTGGGCCATACATACATGTGAGACACACACACACACACACACACACACACACACACACACACACACACACACACACACACACACACACACACACACACACACACACACACACACACACACACACACACACACACACATACACACACAAATGTGTGTGTGTGTGTGTGTGTGTGTGTGTGTGTGTGTGTGTGTGTGTGTGTGTGTGTGTGTGTGTGTATATATATATATATATATATATATATACATATATATTTATATGTATGTATATATGAATATATATATATATATATATATATATATATATATATATATATATATAGATATATATATATATATATATATATATATGGGTCTGCTTCATATGACTGAAATTTCATTTGACTGAATTTCATTTCACCGAGACCATATTAGCGAATTTTCAAAATACTGAAAACTCACTTGACAGAAACTCATAATACTGAATTGTAAGCCATAAACATGCCCTGGGATTCATTAATGTTTTTAGTCTGTGCAGGAACAGTGTAGATGCTCCTGCATGGAATATGGCTGCCAAGCGATTTAGCAAACAGCTGATCTGCGTGGTGCACACCAGGCCTAAAAAAAAAAAAAAAATAATAAAAAAAAAACAGAAATAGCAGAACTGTTTACAATTGAGCAATGGGCATGTGTGGCACTCATTGGGGTTTAAATGGGGAGAAAACAGGAAGGGGAAACAGCAGAAGGAAGGCAATCAAGGAGAACTACCATAGCTGGCAGGTAGACTGTATCAGTATCAGTCAATTACACAGGCAGCAGCCCAGCACACTACTATAAACTATGAAACACCTTTCAGCCTGGTTTTTCCCACAAACTCTAGACCACTGGTGTACACATTTGGGAGAATTTTAAACTGACAAAACTAACAAAACATGTTAGGGGCTGTTGTTGCTTTGATCTATCAGCATATGCTAGAGACTGAGGGTGGTGAGGAGGATAATGCTGAAAACCAACTCAGACTGAGGAGGAGGAGAAGAGTGTTCAGACCCAGGGTAACCTACCAAGGGATTCATGATCTGGAGAAAGTAGAGCACTACAGGGTGGACAGGGAGATACTTCAGCAACTTGTTGAGCTGTACTGGCTCGCCTCAGACCCAGAACCAACAGAGGGGAACCCATGCCAGTGAATACCAAGGTATTTGTAGCCTTAAGAATACTACCTACAGTCACTTACCAAAGACCAACTGGGGATATCATGGGGGTCTCAGTGGCATCTGCATCCAGGATACTCCACCAGTTCCTGGATGCCATGCGACCATATGCCGCTGAGCACATTTACTTCCCCAGCACCCGTGAGGAGAGGACCAGCAATATGCGTCTCTTCGACCGTGTAGCAAAATACCCGGAGGTACCGGGTGCCATAGACTGCATGCACATCCACATCAAAGCACCACCTGGTGACCAGGGTAGGGTGTACCTAAACCACAAGGGGTTCCACTCCATTAACTGCCAGGTTGTATGTGATGCCGAGGGCATTATCATGAATGTGTGTGCTGGCAGCCTGGAAGCTATCACAACTCCCACATCTGGCATTTGTCACAGCTGTACCAGGCATTTGCCAGTGGGGAGATCCCGTATGGCCATCAGGTGGGGGATGCTGGCTAAGCACTGGAGCAGTGGCTGATGATACCCATCAGAAATGCACACACACCCACACAAAAATGCCATAATGAGGCACACACACAAACCAGGATGATTATAGAGTATGTGTTTGGGATGCGCAAGTCACAGTCCCACTGCCTTGACATATCTGGTGGAACCTTCCAGTACTCTCCAGCCACATGTGCACACATGTTCATAGTATGTGCCATGCTACTCAATATGATCCTTTGGAAATGGCTGCAGCAGGAACAAAACAGGGAAGGGCCACACAGCCCCCCACCATTGCCAAGGTCTCCACAGGCACAGGGTGACTCGGAGGAGGAGCATCCTGAGCCTGCCCCTGTAGGGAGATAGAGGTGTGCCCAGTATGCCCTCTCCTTGACAAAAAGGCAATGCATAGCACATACACTGACACTGTAGGGCCTGAGGAACTGATCTCTCTCTCTCTGACTCACACACACACACAGTAAAATGGATGCCAAACATCATACCACCTAAACCTTACCATGTATAGACAGTGTGTGTGCATCCGACATAGTCAGCCCTCAAGCACTGTCCTCATAACAGCCTTAGGCACAAGGTAAGTCAGTCTCCTTAACAAAATAAATGAATGGAGTGGAATGTTCTGATAGCATATCTGTAATATTGATTCAAGTATGTAAGGGAATGAGGTGGCTTACTGGGATAGCAGCAGACAACTGACAGCTATGTGGGACAGCAGGAAGTGTATTCCCAGTACTGGCCTACCCACACTATGCAGTACCATCCTAGTTGACAAATACCATTGCAGTATATGTGGTGATCCAAAAAACTGGGGAGTCGTAGGTCACATGCATGGATGTCAAGGTGGGGGTATCGCCCAGCAGATCAGAAACTTCTTTGAGGCAGTCACCAAAGCAGTACATGAGAGTAAGGTGGTTCACACAGCCTATTTTGACCTCGCCAAGGCCTTCGACACCATCCCCCATTCACTAAGTTAGGTATTAATCCCTATGTCACTAGATGGATTGCCAACTGGCTCACTGACAAAACCCACACTGTAAAAGTTGCAGACTCCAAATCTGGCTTCAAACCTGTGACAAGTAGAGTACCGCAAGGTTCAGTCCTGGGACCTCTCCTGTTTGGTATCTACTTCTCTGAAGTACAGGCTAACACAGAAGGCCTTTGGTTAATGAAGTTTGCAGATGACTGCAAACTAGGAGCCATAGTCGAGTCCCCAAATGATGTAGACATCCCACAGAACGGCATCACTGAGACTGATGCCTGGTGTCAGGGCCATGGTCTCAAGCTCAATGCCAAAAAGTGCATTGTCATCCCCTTTGGTAAAAACTCTGTACCCATGAACTACCACATAGGCAGCAGTCTACTTAATGCCAAATGTGTGATAAGAGACCTTGGGACTCAGGTGGACAGTAGTCTCTCCTTTGATAATCACATTGCCACAGTAGTCAGGAAATCATTCTGTGTGGCACACCTCATCACAAAAGGTTTCTCATCCAGGAAAAAAGAGATCATTGTTCCTCTCTACTTGACACTCATTAGTCCCATTATAGAGTACAATGTCCCTTTTGGAATGTACCTCACAAGACATCTGCAGCAGCTGGAAAGGCCAGAGAAGTACCTCACAAAGAGGATTACTGGTCTCAAACAGATGCCCTAGAATAACCATCTCAAAAAACTCCAGCTTTACTCCATAGCATATCGCCTACTCCGAGGTGATCTCTGCCTAACATATAAATCTATGTCAAACCCAGGGCTGTTGGACATGCTACACCTAAAGAAATCCCAATCCCCCTGAGCTACATGCTCTAGGGACCTACACCTTGTCACCACAATAAACAGGACATGCTGGAGGGCTAGATTCCTGTCCCAGAGACTTCCAATACCCTGGAACAAGCTACCCATCTATGTCAAGCAAAGTTTCTCATTAGCACTCTTCAAGAAAAATCTTGATGAGTGGATAGGAAATAGGAAATACACCCCGGGGATCACTTCTGTGGCTCTGCTCAACAGGGGCACAGGAAAATAACTTTCTTGGGTGGCATAAGCCAGGGAACCTTGTTGGCTAGGCTTACTTAGGCCCTTGAGCCAATAGCCTAGTACCTACCTATGAACCTATGAACCTATATATATCTGTGTGTGTGTGTGTGTGTGTGTGTGTGTGTGTGTGTGTGTGTGTGTATATATATATATATATATATATATATATATATATATATATATATATATATATATATATATATATAAAGATAGATACAGATATCTACCAACTCCTCAGTCACAGAAAAGTGAGAAAAGAAAAACATTGTGAATGGTGTGAAGATAGGTGAAGGCTGGCCGCCTAGCTAGATAGCATTTTGTAGATAATTCTATCATTTATAAATATTAATGTAAGCCACAGGCTTGTTCTCTTAAATGTGAAAAGACGGTATTGGATGTTGAACTGAAAAAAAAATGTAACAACAGTGCACTCTGCTGTAAGAAAGCTGATAAGTAAAGCATTGTGAAATTCTTTGATCTAAAACTCAGAGCTGAGATGTCTGGAAGAATTCTGGCTATTGTTTATGAGACTGGAGTTAGTTGCTAGAATTTGCATGTATAATTACTTTTATTGCTCTGGCTTCCTGACCAACTGAAAAATCAAAAGGGCTATTAACCTTTGAGTTTCTGTTAGCCTGGGAACCAGAAAGAAATTATGTAATCTGAAATGAATCAGTGGTACTGTGTTATCAATTTAAGGACAGGAAGAGTGAGAGCATTTTTAGCATTTGTCTTGAGAACATCCAACTCACCAGCAGTCTGCCTGTGTTCTATATATAAGTTTATTTTTTAACTGTGTTTTCTCTTAGATATAGCTAGGAACTACGAAGATTAGATTAGTCTTTTTTCTGTATTGATGTCAGAACTTTTCTACTGTATTATTTTAAATATTTCTCTGATCCCTGAACTCTTGGCTAGCACTGTGTAGTAAGAAGTATTGTCTTGTATTTTTATTATTTATTATTAAATATTTTTAAACCTTTCAACTGTGGCTGTTTTGTGTAGAGAGACAGTACATTGCATGTATATTGCGATACTGGCCAAGCCACTCCAGTAAGCCTTGGCTGTTCAGTTGCACCTACCATTTGGATAATAATATTGCACAGTATAATTGGACACCCTTTCATAAGGGCCTTTTAGTAGCTGATTAATATTAGTGGGTGGTGGCAAGTGGTACTATCATATAGCCTGGGTAAAAGAGGCACAGCTGGGGAACCTGTGCCAGCCATCCCCAGGAGTGTCTGAGTGGTTGTATATAACTCTTATCTCAAAGTGTGTGTGTGTGTGTGTGTGTGCGTGTGTGTGTGTGTGTGTGTGTGTGTGTGTGTGTGTGTGTGTGTGTGTGTGTGTGTGTGTGTGTTAGCTACTTGGGAGGCACACAAAGCACTGGTTGACAGAGAGGGTGCCCAGTAGGCTGAGATCTGACCCTATAGCTGTGCCAGTGGAGAGTCTTATTGGGGACCCGGAGAGAAAGGGAGAAACCAGCCACAGACTGACTGTGATCTCTATGTGCTCTTAAGGGAAATTGTACTTTACTGTGTGTGTATTCATTACCCTTTCCCTATATGGACGCCCCTCACTGGTGTTAGTGGTGAGGATTGAGGCTCCTTGATTGCTGGGCCAGTGCACGGGCATCACAAATGGCTCTTACACAAATGGAGATGTTGTGTCATGTATATTGCAGTTGGAAAGGCTTCAAGGAATATAATGTTTAGGGGAGATATGATCAGGAGATTAAACCCTGAAAATTTACCTTTACTGAATGATCAGGAAGTAGACTTCTGCCACGTCTTTTGAAGTAAGAAATGCATAGTAGATAGACTTTATTTCAGCCTTTTGAGCTGAAAGGTTATAATCAGATTCTAATGAAATGTAACATAATGCTTCTTCATAAGATTTTTTTTCAGCTTATGCTGCTTTTCTCTACCTTACCTTTGCATTGTGTGCAGTGGGGATTTGAGGAGGTATGCTTGAATTTGCATTCAGAAGCAAAGTTACAAACCTCAACACTTCAGATTGTGAACTATTGTCTGATAAGTCATCCTCCACTATACCACAGTGAAGGAAAAAAAACTCTTTGAGGCTATTAAGAACCACAGAAGCAGATATTGCCTTTAATTGCATAAATTCATAGCTTCAAAACCAGTGTTGAAACTGTGAGGACATCTAGGAAAATAGACTCATTGCAATTAAAGTTGTACCTCCTCTTTCTTACCTGTTCAGAAGCCATGTAGCTGAAACACTGGTATGACCTTAACAGGTAATTTGCATATACCCAGTGAGCCTCCACTACATGAGGTTTAAGATATTGCAGTCTTTACAGCACACATACACGAAAGAGCTTAACATCTAAAAGCTTCCTGTATGTGTAGTTCAAAAAATCTACCCTCGATACTTTATTATTCTCACTCCGAGATCACACTGCAGTGGGGAAAAGGGAATTTTCCCTTACCTGCACTGTAGTCCGAGCCACGAAACAGGCACACATACATGGAAGTACTTGTTTTGTGATTCGGGCATATGCTAGTCGAGCATGTGTTCGGATCCCATACATATATATAGATATATATATATATATATATATATATATATATGTATATATATATATATATATATATATATATATATATATATATGGGTCTGCTTCATATGACTGAAATTTCATTTGACTGAATTTCATTTCACCGAGACCATATTAGCGAATTTTCAAAATACTGAAAACTCACTTGACAGAAACTCATAATACTGAATTGTAAGCCATAAACATGCCCTGGGATTCATTAATGTTTTTAGTCTGTGCAGGAACAGTGTAGATGCTCCTGCATGGAATATGGCTGTAGCGATTTAGCAAACAGCTGATCTGCGTGGTGCTCACCAGGCCTAAAAAAAAAAAAAATAATAAAAAAAAAACAGAAATAGCAGAACTGTTTACAATTGAGCAATGGGCATGTGTGGCACACATTGGGGTTTAAATGGGGAGAAAACAGGAAGGGGAAACAGCAGAAGGAAGGCAATCAAGGAGAACTACCATAGCTGGCAGGTAGACTGTATCAGTATCAGTCAATTACACAGGCAGCAGCCCAGCACACTACTATAAACTATGAAACACCTTTCAGCCTGGTTTTTCCCACAAACTCTAGACCACTGGTGTACACATTTGGGAGAATTTTAAACTGACAAAACTAACAAAACATGTTAGGGGCTGTTGTTGCTTTGATCTATCAGCATATGCTAGAGACTGAGGGTGGTGAGGAGGATAATGCTGACAACCAACTCAGACTGAGGAGGAGGAGAAGAGTGTTCAGACCCAGGGTAACCTACCAAGGGCTTCATGATCTGGAGAAAGTAGAGCACTACAGGGTGGACAGGGAGATACTTCAGCAACTTGTTGAGCTGTACTGGCCTCGCCTCAGACCCAGAACCAACAGAGGGGAACCCATGCCAGTGAATACCAAGGTATTTGTAGCCTTAAGAATACTACCTACAGGCACTTACCAAAGACCAACTGGGGATATCATGGGGGTCTCAGAGGCATCTGCATCCAGGATACTCCACCAGTTCCTGGATGCCATGCGACCACATGCCGCTGAGCACATTTACTTCCCCAGCACCCGTGAGGAGAGGACCAGCAATATGCGTCTCTTCCACCATGTAGCAAAATACCCGGAGGTACCGGGTGCCATAGACTGCATGCACATCCACATCAAAGCACCACCCGGTGACCAGGGTAGGGTGTACCTAAACCACAAGGGGTTCCACTCCATTAACTGCCAGGTTGTATGTGATGCCGAGGGCATTATCATGAATGTGTGTGCTGGCAGCCTGGAAGCTATCACAACTTCCACATCTGGCATTTGTCACAGCTGTACCAGGCATTTGCCAGTGGGGAGATCCCATATGGCCATCAGGTGGGGGATGCTGGCTAAGCACTGGAGCAGTGGCTGATGATACCCATCAGAAATGCACACACACCCACACAAAAATGCCATAATGAGGCACACACACAAACCAGGATGATTATAGAGTATGTGTTTGGGATGCACAAGTCACAGTCCCACTGCCTTGACATATCTGGTGGAACCTTCCAGTACTCTCCAGCCACATGTGCACACATGTTCATAGTATGTGCCATGCTACTCAATATGATCCTTTGGAAACGGCTGCAGCAGGAACAAAACAGGGAAGGGCCACACAGCCCCCCACCATTGCCAAGGTCTCCACAGGCACAGGGTGACTCGGAGGAGGAACATCCTGAGCCTGCCCCTGTAGGCAGATAGAGGTGTGCCCAGTATGCCCTCTCCTTGACAAAAAGGCAATGCATAGCACATACACTGCCACTGTAGGGCCTGAGGAACTGATCTCTCTCTCTCTCTGACTCACACACACACACAGTAAAATGGATGCCAAACATCATACCACCTAAACCCTACCATGTATAGACAGTGTGTGTGCATCCGACATAGTCAGCCCTCAAGCACTGTCCTCATAACAGCCTTAGGCACAAGGTAAGTCAGTCTTCTTAACAAAATAAATGAATGGAGTGGAATGTTCTGATAGCATATATGTAATATTGATTCAAGCATGTAAGGGAATGAGGTGGCTTACTGGGATAGCAGCAGACAACGGACAGCTATGTGGGACAGCAGGAAGTGTATTCCCAGTACTGGCCTACCCACACTATGCAGTACCATCCTAGTTGACAAATACCATTGCAGTATATGTGGTGATCCAAAAAACTGGGGAGTCGTAGGTCACATGCATGGATGTCAAGGTGGGGGTCTCGCCCAGCAGATCAGCTGTAGAAAACCATACAGAAATGTCTGGCAAAGGCCCCCACATGGTGACATCCATGAAATCCCCGTGTACAGACTTTTACACAATGATATCACAGCAGGTCTGGCAGTGGTAGTATGGCTTTGAAAGGTAAGAAGTCTGAAACTACAAATGTTTATGTCAGAACAATCTGGCCTGTGGTCGATACTATTATGCCTGTAGTCTCAAAGATAGGGCACACCACTATGCTAAATGGGAACAAAATGTTAAATATCAGCACAGTCTCTGCAAATGTGTATTGTGTACAGATGTGTCACCCCCCATTAGTACCACAGAAATGTAGTAACATGTCCCTAGCCTTAAGCAGCATCCAGGCATCGGAAACTGCAATGTCAACAGTCAGTTATATCTTACTTTAACCTTGAGTGACTTGCAAAATACTTTTCCTTGAAAACCACACTCGTTTGGGTAAACAACAAGATATATGCGTCATGAATGTGGACTGTGATACTCTGTACAGTTGACAGGCAGGGCTAGGAGTCTAAATATGGGAATGCACTCACTGCATGCAGTCCTAACCCCGGAAGATGGTGACATGTCTGCACCCACAGAACCCTGGCCCACAGCCATGGGGAGTAACATACCCTTCCCTGATCACTCATCCAATGCAACATCCTGATCCCAAATTGTGGCCATTCAAGCAAAATGAGGTGGGCCATACATACATGTGACACACACACACACACACACACACACACACACACACACACACACACACACACACACACACACACACACACACACACACTCACACACACCTCCAGGCTGGTCAAACTGTCTGACACACACAAGACCCTCGAAGTGCATTCAACCTTTGAAAAGACCCCTATGCAAAGTACTGGTAGCTCTAGGCAAACATATCTGACCCAGGACAGCCCCCCAACATATCTTATCCCCTACAAATCTATCTGGAGTCTGCCTGTCACCGTCATCCTGTCTGGCTTATATTACCCAACTGTGGACTGGAAATCAGACCAGACCAGAACAGAAATGCACAGAGATTCCACCATTGTAATATATCACCAAGGTGCTGGACTATTTCCACAGCTCCAGCAGTCAATTGCTCATAGGCACTCTTCTCAACAGGCTGGATTATGCAAGAATCCATAGCATTTGGCCCATAATTTTGGTGTCTGCATCATCCATTCTGTATTCCTCTGGTAAATCACTGTGATGATCTGAGGAGGTATGTCATGAGGTACTGAAACAATACATGATGATGTCAAATGGCATATATGTCAGATGTCCACTAAAACAAGCCCTGTAACCCTAGCAAACCATACATTACTGAGAGAAATAGTCACAATCACTGTATGGCTCATTGTCTCCAAATTTTGATAGGCTATCTCCAGATATACTGCACCAACAGGTTGAGAGGTATGGCTGTAGCACAAAACAAACTGGACTGGAGTACAACAATCCCTGGAATGGAATCCCACATGTACTATAGAAGGTCACTCTGGGCATGCTCATACACCTAGAGAAATGTCAGTAGGATCTATGAATGAACAGGCCTTCCCCACCCAGTGCACTTCCCATTGCCCTCCTTTAGCAGTCCTGAAGATGTCTGTCACCTTAGAAGTCCCTTTTGTCAGGCCTCAACCCCATAAACTCTGTGGCATGTAAGTTAATTGCATAACACTATAGTACAAATAACTAGTTAGGTAGAAGTTCTAGTCTCAGTCCTGGCGAATGTAAAAGTGTGTGTGTGTGTGTGTGTGTGTGTGTGTGTGTGTGTGTGTGTGTGTGTGTGTGTGTGTGTGTGTGTGTGTGTGTGTTTAGAAGTTAAAGCTTTGGGTCCATTCAAACCCAGTACACTTCCACTTTCCCTACTTTAGCAGTCCTGCAGATATCAGTCACCTTAGAAGTCTCTTTTGTCAGGCCACAACCCCATAAGCTCTGTGGCATGTGCAATAACTGCGTAACACTATAGTACAAATAACTAGTTAGGCAGGAGTTTTAATCTCAGTCCTGGCAAATGTAAAAATGTGTGTGTGTTTAGAAGTTAAAGTTTTTGGGTCCATTCCAACTCAGTACACTTCCCTTTTCCCTACTTTAGCAGTCCTGCAGATATCAGTCACCTTAGAAGTCCCTTTTGTCAGGCCTTAGCCCTATAAGCTCTGTGGCATGTGCAATAACTGTGTAACACTATAGTACAAATAACTAGTTAGGCAGGAGTTTTAATCTCAGTCCTGGCAAATGTAAAAATGTGTGTGTGTTTAGAAGTTAAAGCTTTTGGGTCCATTCCAACTAAGTACACTTCCCTTTTCCCTACTTTAGCAGTCCTGCAAATATCAGTCACCTTAAAAGTCCCTTTTGTCAGGCCTTAGCCCTATAAGCTCTGTGGCATGTGCAATAACTGTGTAACACTATAGTACAGACAACTAGTTAAGTAGGAGTTCTAATCCCAGTTCTGCCGAATGTGTGTGTATAAGTGTATATATGTGTAGTTTAAAGTATTTTGTGGCCTCTCTCACCTAATACATCACCCATTGTCACACTTTACAAGGGCTAGTGATGCTTCTCACCTTAGAAGTACCTTTGGACAACCTTTACCTTATAAGCTCTGTGGCATGTGCTATAACTGCATAACATAAATGGGTAACACTGTAGTCACAAGTAGTAGATAGGTAGGGGTTCTAATCTCAGTCCAGGCAAGAGTGTGTGTGTGTGTGTGTGTGTGTGTGTGTGTGTGTGTGTGTGTGTGTGTGTGTGTGTGTGTGTGTGTGTGTGTGAACCATATCCACTGGGGTGTGGGTTTTGCTACTTTTTGCTGTTGCCCACCAGTACATATCCCAGTGCCCACATTACAAGGTCTACAGTTGTCATCCACTGTAAAGGGACCTGTAGACACTCTGCATCCCTATAAGCTTTGTGTCATGTGCAATAACTATGTGACAGTATGGCATAGATAACAAGATAGCCTGCCCATCTAATCCTTGGATATCACCCCCCCCCCCACTCAGGAATCATACAAAAAACCACTCAGGTAGGCAGCCACCCCTACATCAGTAGGTGACCTGCAAACTGGGTCACAGATAGAACCCACAGTCTGAAAGCAGCGGACTCCATGTCAGACTGCTGAATGGTCACTAGTGGAGTTCCACAGGTTGTGGACCTGTGGTCCCTCATGTTTGGGATCCACACCTCTGAGGACCAGCCCAATACAAAGGCATCCTGGCTGACAATGTTTGCAGATGACTACAAAGTGTGCTATTATTACCCCCCATGTGAGGTTGACATCCTTTACAAAGGCCTCTCTGAGACCTATGACTATTGTCAGAACCCTGGACATTAACTCAATGCCAGATGATGTGCTTCCATCCCCTTTGGGTACGACATGGTTCCCATAAAGTAATACATTGATGGTAATCCACTGAACACTGATGTTGGTATAATGTAACTGGGCACACAGGTTGACAGTGAGCTCTATGGTGACCACCACGGTCCCACTGTCTTCCAAAACTCCTTCCATATGTCACTTCTCCTGACTCAGGATGTTGAATCCGGGAAGTAAAAGGACAGTGTTTCCCTGTACACTCCCCTCAGTAGGTCAATTAATGTGTACCATGGCCCATTTGCCATGTACTCCACTGGACACCAGCAACAACAAGAGAGGCTGCAAATGTACCTTACAAAAAAGATCTTAGGTACTACACACTTGCCCCATACAGACAGACTCCAACAACTGCAATGAATCTGTCTCATATTGGCTACTTAGATGCGATCTCTTCCTGACATACACAGCCATGTCTGATCCAACCCTGTCAGGATTGCTACATCTGAGGAAACAAATCTGTCCACACAACATGCCCCAGATACCTCAACCCCATCCTCACAATCAACAGGACATGCTGAAGGGCTAGGTTTACAAACTAGAAACTGGCCACACTATGGAATAGACACCACATACATGTCAAGTCGAGCACATCACTGGCCCTCTTCAAGAGGAATCAGGAGGAGTGAATGGGGAATAGAATACACACCCTGGGGATTACTCCAGTGACTATACTCAGTAGACACATTTGGGAGTATTGTCAGGTGGTATGATGCCAGTGTATTCCCATGGGCTAGCCTTGTAAAGCCTCCATGGCCATTTGCCACGTACACACCTATGACTCTTTGAACCTATGGATCTCAGTACTGTCAAATGTTTGTGTATGCATTAGTGAGTCTGAAAGAATTTGTGAGTATGTACACATGTGGGTGAAAGTAGTTGGTGTCCCGTCTCACCCAGTACAACTACCATTGCCATACATTACAAATGCTGTAGATGTTATTCACTATATAGGTACCTTGGAACACTCCACAACCTATAAGCTCTGTAGTGTGTGCAGTAACTGCATAATGCTATAATACCAATAACCACATAGCTAGGGGTTCTAATATGAGTCCTGGCAAATGTTTATGTGTATTATTCTGTGTAAGTGTGTATATGTGTAGGATACAGTATTTTGTGGCCTCTCTTACCCAGTACATCACCCATTGTCATAATTTGCAAGGCCTGGTGATGTCCCTTGCCTTAGAAGTACTTTTGGACATGTGTAACCCCATAACCTCCATGGCACGTGCGATAAATGCGTAACAATGTAGTAACAATAAATAGGTAGGGATTCTAATCTCAGTCCTGGAAAATGTGTGTGAGAAAAGAGTATTGTGTGTTTGTGTGCAAGCGACATCCATTGGATGGGCATGGATTCATATTTTATGCCATGGTGCACACAGTACACATTCCTAAATCTACTGTATGAGTCCACTGTTCACATCAACCGTAGTGGTATCTGTAGATACTCTTCAGCCCTATAAGACCTGTGCAACAGTATGGAATAGTATGGTTTGAATAACAAGATAGGTTGGTCTGCTAATGTCAATACTGGCAAGTGTGTGTATGTGTGTGTGTGTGTGTGTGTGTGTGTGTGTGTGTGTGTGTGTGTGTGTGTGTGTGTGTGTGAGTGAGTGCATGTATGTGTGTGCATTGGTGTGTTTAGCAGTGGTTGTGAGTATGTAGACTTGTATGTGACACTATTATGAGTACTCTCGCAACCACTACAGCCACCATTGCCATACCCCACAAGGCCACGTGATTTTATTCACCACACAGGTACCTTGTAACTCTCATCACACTAGTAGTCCTGTGCCACCTGCAATAACCACATAATAGTATGGTACCACAACTTGATGGGTAAGGGTTCCAAACACAACACTGGCAACTGTGATCCTGCCCGTGCATGTTTGTGTGTGTGTGTGTGTGTGTGTGTGTGTGTGTGTGTGTGTGTGTGTGTGTGTGTGTGTGTGTGTGTGTGTGTGTGAACAGTACTCTTTGTGTGTTTGGTTGACACAATATCCTCCGGGGTTGAGGGCATTAGCAATCTGAGGTGTGTTCCACCCACTACATTTACCATTGCCCATGATACTACAGCTGATGTCAACCACCATAGACTGAGATACAATCCCTCAGCCCTATAAGCTGTGAGGCACATGCAAGAAGTGTTACACAGACCTGGGAAATGTGTGCAGATGCAGCTGTACTCCAACAATGATGTGGTCGATGTGTTACTACACTGCCATACCTCTTGTTGGTGATGTCTACAGGGCCACATCCTGCTGACACACAGTCACCTGGAACACAAACAGAATGCAGCATGTGAGAGCACATTTGTTTAGTGTTACTAACACCAATAATACATCATATCTGAAAAGGTACACACACACTCTGATGTGTACCCATTACAAATGCCAGATGACAGCACCTTACACGTCATTAAATAGCTACACTCTACTAAAGTCACCCTGTGCATCAGACCCATATAAGCATGTTCCTGCATTAATGCTATGGATGGCATGGATATGGCACAGGTATCATCATATGCTCAGGGGGTTGTGTGGGTTTACCAGAAGCCTAGGCTGGGCCACACAGTTGACATCCTGTGTGAGTTTGGGGGGTGTTCATTAAATGGGCAGTGCAGGGGTGAAGTGTGCATATGTGTGTGTGTGTGTGTGTGTGTGTGTGTGTGTGTGTGTGTGTGTGCATGTGACTTTTCTGTTGGTGATGTGTGTGTGTGTGTTTGCATACATACAGTCATGGCATGTGGATGCCCTACACAAGGGTATGTTGGACAGCTGTGGGCCATACATAGCAGGGTATTTGGGCCTGCCAAGGGTATTGCCAGCACCACCAGGGCCGAGTTCAGATGTAGTAATACTCCCCGCTGGTGACTGCTGCCTGCTGGATCCGCATCCCTGTTGGGACCGGCCAGGATCATACGCCCATGGCCTGCTGCATCATGGCATGGACAGCACATTCCCTTCAGTAGTGCTGGTGGTAAAGCCAACATGGGAATGTGATGGTACTTGGCCACGTAAACCCTCAGCTTATAAGGTTGCTGCCCTACAGCCACATGGCTGCTGGCTAGTGTTTGCCAAAAGCTCAAGCACAGATATTCCATGGTCGAGGAGTGCTCTGAGAGAGGAGTGAGGACAACAACAGTAATGTGTTGTTAAGCCAATTAGACCAGATTACGAGTCCAGTGGACATGTGTGCACAATGGACAGCTATGTATGGGGTGACATTTTTTGTGGGAATAGATTGCCTTTTTTTATAAGGTGAGAGTGGGATGTTGGGGAATAGTAGCAAGTATATTTGGAGAGGTAGGTTGGGTAGGGAGACAGACAAGACAGACAAGACAGCAGACAGGGGTGGTATGTGACACATGTGGGGGATAAGCACCTTGGACGGGGAGGGTGATTGGGAATCAGACAACCATGAGCCCCCAAATGGATACATTAGGAATGAGGTCCCCTCCCATGGACAGTCACCACTACACCTTCACGGCCCCAAAGATGCTGTGCTGGGGGCTGATCAGGATGTGCAGGCTGCCCTTCAAGATGTGCCACGCGGCCCTCAAACTGGCGTATCTGATCTCTAAACTCCTTTCAAAGTTTGCTACGCACCAATCCCCGGACCTGATGATGGGTGACGGTGCCCTGTCTGAGCCCACTCCTGGGGGGTGGGGCAGGCCCCATCCCCTGAGGTGGTTCCACTCAAAGCTAGTGCAGGACCAGTGGACGAGGAGGTCCTGGGTTGGGTCCCAGATGTAATGGGGCCCACTGCCATGGGCAGTTGAGGAAGGATAGGCAGATCCAATGAGATCGGCCTTCTCAGACGTGCTATGGTGTTGAGGTTTTACAACATACTTTGGTTAGTCATGAACAACACATTCCAGGATTAGTTATAACA
The DNA here is from genome assembly GCF_019279795.1 of Protopterus annectens. Lineage (NCBI taxonomy): Eukaryota > Metazoa > Chordata > Ceratodontiformes > Protopteridae > Protopterus > Protopterus annectens. The sequence continues at coordinate 414,203,982 of NC_056733.1, read as the reverse complement.
GCATGCATGGGTATTCCCATTAACCCAAAACAACAGATCTGAAACAGTTGCATAGCAAACAGAACACATGCATATATGGAACCACAGTAGACATTATAATGGAATGCAGGTTACATTGATAGCAACAGGCCACCAATGATAGTATTTAAACAGGGAACATTAATAATCAAAGGTTTAAATATTTGTAGAATGACAGGACACATGTCCCAATAGTAGGTGTTGTGAAAAACATACCCATTGATTTATGTGTTTAGATTATTGGTGTAGATAGGGTGGGAGAGAGAGAGAGAGAGAGATGTCAATTAACAACTGTATAGGCTTCATTTACTTATAACTTTAATGATCATTGCTCTAATCATTACTCTCCAGGCATTACCTCACTTTACATTGACCTATGGCCTTGGGTTGGGCTGTGGTATGTTTGTACACAGTGTATATTTGCAGCCTTCTTACTGCTCATTTATATCTTTTCTTACCTGGCAAACCTGTGGAGGAAATTACTGTTAACACTACCTGACTGTTTCTACCCATATTCACATAGTCAAGGTTGCATAAGTGCACTCATACTGTATGCGTGCGTGCGCGTGCGCGTGTGTGTGTGTGTGTGTGTGTGTGTGTGTGTGTGTGTGTGTGTGTGTGTGTGCGCGTGTGTGTGTGCTACTGCCATACTCCACCTTGATTTCTATGGGTCACCCTGGGTGCTGGCAGCAGTGACCACTAGTTGTGACAGCATGACACTTGAGGGACATTTCTTGGAGGAGACTACTTGTTGTATGTACTTATCTTGCATTCATTTTCAGCCTTGGGATTGGACAGTGGGTGTTGTAAGCAGTGTATAATTGCAGCCTTCTTACAGCTCATTTATACCTTTTCTTACCTGGTGGACCTGTTGAAGAAATTTCTGTTAACAACACCTGACTGTTTCTACACATATTCACGTACTTTTGGTTGAGATTATGCATACAGCTTAACACCAGTACTGGGATTCGAACCATGCCTGTTTGTGCAAAAAGGTACAGCAAGGTTGCATTTCATAACACTGAGCTATTGAGGATCTGTTGTTTTTTGCTTGACTGTTTTTGATATAATACTCTGTTATTTGGACAATCTGCTTTGTAATTCTGACATTAATGCATGGCAGATAGTTTTTATACTGTGTATTCATACCTTTACACATTACAGTATGGAAAACAATGGTTAACACAACATTACTAATCAGGGATCAGATCTTGGTGCATGGAACATTTCTTATAGTTAATCTGTTTTACAACTTCACAATCTTTGTCAGATGAGCCTCAATTAATTAATGCTGTCAGAGCCATAGTTTCTGTGCAGAATTGGTACACATTCAGATTCATACTACCACATAGCAAAGTAAATTCAACAGTCTGGGGTTTTGATTTTTATTGATACGTACTGACACTTTTATTGATATATATATATATATATATATATATATATATATATATATATATATATATATATATATATATATATATATATATATATATATATATATATATATATATATATTCTGTATGTCAGTATTACTCTGTTAATGTAGTACAAACAATACACATTTCTAACTACTGGCAGCCTTTATATTTATTTCCTCTGGCTACTGGAAGCTATATTTGTGCTCACCAGCCTTGGGATGCAGCCTTAGCAGCCTGCTGGTGTAGGCTTCCCTGTTCCTAGCCCTCTCATCTGCAGCTGTACAGGAGATAGAGAAACATTTATGCATACCTATCCATCTCATACTTAGGCTGGACTTTGTTACACAATAATTGATACCAATACTTACACACTCCTGGGACATTCTGTGCCTGAGCTTTTTGGATCCACTGGCCCGAGAGGTCTCTCTTCCTATGCCTCAGGTCAGCATAATGGTGTCAGACCTGCTCAACAGTCTGAGGGATACCAGTAGCACTGGTGAAGTCATGTGTGAGATGGTCTCAGGCCTCCACTTTGGATTGGGAACTTTGGTACTGGTCCTGCAGCAGTCTCCCTTCATGGTGTTTTACAAGAAGTCTAACCATGACCCTGGACTCCTAAATGCCCCAATGCTGCACCTGAAAGTGCATACCTTCACCAACACCAGCCACAGTGCCTGCAGTGATTAGCTATAACTGGTTATGGTTGTATTCCCACTTGCAGGGTTTAAATAGGGCTGGATTCCTGCCCTTTGTCCTGATTGGTCAAGTTTGAATATGCTGAGCTAAGCTAAGTGAAGGGTAAACCCAATTAGCACAGATAAGCATTGCTTTAAGGGGTAGATGATAAGCAGTGCTTACAAGTGCACAAATCTGCTTAGCTACACCAATTATTGCTAAGCATACAAATTTAAGCAATGCTTACTCCAGCTAAGCATAGCTGAGCACAATTTAGCATTGTTCAGCTTTCATTTTATGGACTGTCAGGATTGTGGTGTTGATTCCTTCTTAATGACATCTTATGATATGCATGTTTCCCTTCTATAACATCCCCCTATGTGCTTTCATTGCATTATATTCTTTTGTGGCTATACTGTGTGAGACACTTGTGTTTATATGGGGATTTCACATCTGTACTACACTGACACCTCATATTTGGACCTGCTAACACTACCCTGGTTAACAAATATATATTATTCACTACCTATTTATGAAAAAAGATACCTTTAGTGCTGTTTTGACATATAAAAATGAATGGACTGCATTGGGGCTCCAACCATCAATAACTGCATACTAAGTGAAAGCTCTAACCACAACACTATTTCACTTTGACTATCGTGGCTGTATATTTCTATTTAGCTCCTTCAGATGTTTAAGCTATGCTATACACAGCTGTGATGTGCACACCTGCTCAGTTATGCTTAAACTTTAGTGGGGATGGAAGAAAAAAATAATTATTTATTTTATTTTTATTCGTTTAGGGATGTGCACATAGCTAACAGTCATACCTCTCCACCTCTGACAGCAAGCAATGTGGACAAAGCCTAACATGATGGGAGGCAAAGAGGGCAGATTTTAAATATTGCTCTTACAGACTTAGGAAGTTGATGACTAATAGGTTTTGCATTAGCATGACTTACTTGGAGGATGTGGGATCTTACACTTATATGTTTGTCATTACTTTGAGCCTCAGCTATTTGCCAGGACACCCTTGCAGGAATAACACTATTCCTGCACAGAGTTTAATGAAGCCCAGGGATGATGTGGGTATCTTTTCTCCTGTGACTTGCCTGTGATAAAAAGAATTACTGCAACTTATAGTGCTGATTGTCAGAATACCGATAGTCATGTAGAAAGTAGTGTTGTAGTGTTTCTAAATGTGGGTATGTCTGTTTACATTTTTATGGGAAGTATCTCAAGTAATATGGTGGATGTTTTGTGCATTCCCAGCAGTAGTGGCAGCGTGTAGACTACTGTCAGGAAAGTAAAATGTATATGCTCTTTTCCCAACTGTAGTGCGATCCTGTAGTTAGTATACATAGTTAGGGTGTGGAGGGCATTTCCCCCCACCTAGTTTGGTTTTGTATCACCCGGTTTCTGTTAAGAGGGTATGTAAGCAGTTTTTAAGTTCTGGAAAGAGTTAGTCATAGGTGCTGTAAGTGTGCATGTCTATGGTATGCAATTTAGTATGCTGAAGTTTAGTATTGTAATTTGTCAGTATTATGAGTTTCAGTCGAGTCAGTTTTCAGTATTTTGAAAATTCGGTATTATGGTCTCGGTGAAATGAAAGTCAGTGAATTCAATTTCAGTCATATGAAGTAAACCCATATATATGGGTCTACTTTAAAACATTGAAATTTCATAACATTGAAATTCAAAACACTGAGACTATAACACTGAAATCCCAAAACACTGAAAAACGAAAACGATGAAAACTCAGAACACTGAAAGTGTGATCATAACATTGAAAAGTACAACACACATGTAAATAACATCCCCTCCACCTATAACAACATCAAACTAAGAAACACACTTTTTACTATGTTTCTGCAGGGGGGCAAGCCCCCCTGCACCCCCCCATGTGGTGGGCTCTGCCCCCAGCACCCCCCTTAAATTAAATATACCAACTCCAACATTGTACTGCAGTGGAAAAAAGTTAATTTCCTAACCTGTGTTGCGATCACCATACAGAATATAAACATAATGTCTAAATCACTTACCTGTATGCCTTAAAAACATGTACAGATTGGCAAAATAAACACTTTTTCCCCTACTGAATTCTCTTTGCACTTCTCAGAACACTAGCTTAACTTCCATGAAAGCAACACATCCATATGTTTACATTCTGTATGGCGATCATGTTACAGTAGGGTTAGGAAATTAACTTTTTTCCACTGTAGTGTGATTTTGGAGTTGGTATATTTAATTTATGGTGGGTGTAGGGGGCAGAGCCCTCTACATGGGGGGTGGGTGCAGTGGGGCTTACCCCCTGCAGAAATGTAGTCGAAAGTGTGTTTGTTAGACTGGTGTTGTTGTAACTGGAGGGGATATTATTTACATGCGCGTTGTAGTTTTCAATGTTATGAAGCAAGGTTTCAGTGTTCTGAGGTTTCATTGTTTTAGGTTTTCAGTATTTTCCATTTTTGTTATTAACTTATGGTCTCAGTATTTTGAATTTCAATGTTATGAAATTTCAATGCTATATATATATATATATATATATATATATATATATTTTTTTTTTTTTTTCAAATAACTTTTTATTGAATTTTACAAAAAAGGACAATGAAGCAATATGGCAAAACAATACAATCAAGATAAAACCGAATTAAGTACAAAGTGAAACAGGTACGTCATGAATATATGCATATTATACTGTAGTCTTCTTATTTAGCATAAGCTGTAACAGAAAAAAGGGGGGTACAGAAAGAACTCTGTATAAGGTTATCAAATATATATATATATATATATATATATATATATATATATATATATATATATATATATATATATAAGAAAAGATTACCCAAAGGTTATATAGAAATGTGCTACTGTGATTTCTATAGAATGGAACCAAGTAATTCTATAATAAAGACACAATCATACAAGGGGGTAGATCAGAATAGCCAGGCTGAGAAACTGAAGCATCTTGGATAATTAGATCATACACCTTCTAATCGCCCTGAAAAATATCAAAAATAATTTTCCATATTTCCTTGTAATATACTCACTTATCTGGGTTATTTATAACATTTTTTTGTAGAGATATGTACTTTATCGCTAAATTTTTGAGGCCGCACCAAGTAAGTTTAGTGTGATCTAACCAGTTTTTAGTTATATAGAATTTGGTCAAAAAGCATAAAATGATGAGTGCATGAAGCTTAAATCTAGGTAACCTAAGGTAAAAAACATGCAGGATTGCTAATTTCCATGAAAGGGTTGATTTTTGATAAGCAGACAATTCAAACTCCTCGCAGGTACGGCAAGTGCCAGAGCCCCCAAAAAAGCACAATAGTTATGAAAAAATAGGGCCAGCACTAAATGGAAGTTGCCAAATAAATGTAAATTTATTGATTAAACATTTTCAAGCAACTAGGAGTGTCAAACACCCACAGTAAGGCACAAAAGTGCTCTAGAAAAAAGCAGCAAACTGGTTTTGGCTATATTAGCCTTCTTCAGTGCATAAACAAAATCATTAAAAAAGAAATGACACCAGAGCAGCAGTATTTATAGCATCTTAATTACAAACCAATCAAATCATTGTATATTTAATGAATTCCTATTAAGGATGTATTCTAGAGATGTTCATTCAAATGAGAGCTAAAAAGACCACCCAATTTAATTATCCATTTATTTTACTTATTGTTTAAAATTGTGTGCCAGCCACTTTTGGGAGACCTATCACCGGAAAATAAAAGGAGGAAGAAGGGTGCTTAAGTGTGTGTTTATAAAGTGCACTAGAAAGTTTATAATTTCTTATGCCACTCATATGTTCTGAAATCCTGATCCGTAATGGTCTAGATGTCTGTCTTACATAAAAAGCTGAGCAAGGACAGGATGCCAAGTACACCACCCAATCTGAACCACAATTGGCCAGAAACTTTATGTCAAAACCTCTATCAGTATTGGGGCTAGTAAATTCCTTAATTTTGAAAACTCAATGATCACATGGATAAGTACCCCACAATTTGTCACTCAATAGCGTTTGTTGTACAGGTCCAGCTGAGACCTGGAAAGAATGTTTATAATGACTCAAACGTGAGCCTAAAGTTTTACTACATTGAAAGGAGAAGAAGCATCTCTGACCCACCTTAGAGGCTGATTTCTGATCTGACAGCAAAACGTTCCAATGTTTCTGGATAATATGCATGAAAGCTTTATTATTGCATCCATATATAGTAACCATTCTTAGAACATCTTGGTTCTCTAATGTTTTATCCTTGTTTTTATATTTCAAAAGATCTTCCCTGGCTTGTGTAGATGCCCAATTGCTAGCCATGGCAATATTGCCCACTTTATACCCCCTGTTTCGAAATCGATTAACCAAGTCCAAATTGTATTTGTGGAAGGTTTCACTCTCGGAAATTGAGATTTAGGGATGTTATGTATCACGTGTAGTGGATGGAGACTACTAGCATGGAGTAAGAAATTATATTGGGGATATTTTCTATATATTTGTGTACTGAGAGTATTGTCTTCATTTCTCATGATGGTTACATCCAAAAAGGTAATTTCATCTAAATCAAAATTGACCTTAAATGCAATTCCCATTTTATTTTGATTAAGATATTTAACAAGCTCCAAGAGATAAGCTACATCCACCTTCCATACCAACCAACAATCATCTAAGTATCGTCTCCAAATATCTGTTCCCCCCAATAGATATTATGACTGGGATTATAGATCAGTTCCATCTCCAGGTAGGCCATAAACAGATCTGCATAAATGGGGCCTACCTGGAGTTTGTTTTCACTAAGGTGAGTCAGAGATGCTTCTTCTCCTTTCGATGTGGTAAAACTTTAGGCTCACTTTTGAGTCATTATAAACAGTCTTTCCAGGTCTCAGCTGGACCTGTATAACAAACGCTATTGGGTGACAAATTGTGGGTTACTTATCCATGTGATCATTGCACACATTGCTCTAGAGTTTTCAAAATTAAGGAAATTACTAGCCCCAATACTGATAGAGTTTTTGACATAAAGTTTCTGGCCAATTGTGGTTCAGATTGGGTGGTGTACTTGGCCTCCTGTCCTTGCTCAGCTTTTTATGTAAGACAGACATCCAGACCATTATGGATCAGGATTTCAGAAAATATAAGTGACATAAGGAATCATAAACTTTCTAGTGCACTTTATAAACACACATTCAAGCACCCTTCTGCCTCCTTTTTTTACGGTCATTGATAAAATGAAAGGAGATAGGTCTCTCAAAAGTGGTTGGCACACAATTTTAAACAATAAGGAAAATAAATGGATAATTAAATTGGGTGGCCTTTTTAGCTCTGGTTTGAATGAACATCTCTAGAATACATCCTTAACAGGAATTCATTAAATATATAATGATTTGATTGGTTTGTAATTAAGATGCTATAAATACTGCTGCTCTGGTGTCATTTCTTTTTTACTGATTTTGTTTATGCACTAAAGAATGCTAATATAGCCGAAACCAGTTTGCTGCTTTTTCTAGAGCACTTTTGTGCATTACTGGGGGTGTTTGGCAATCCTAGTTGCTTGAAAATGTTTAATCAATAAATTTACATTTATTTGGCAACTTCCATTTAGTTCTGGCCCTGTTATTTTTATATTGATTTTTGATAACCCATCTTTTCTACTCTAACTTTGAGGGAGCACCAAAGTTTATATGTGTGACTACAGGACCAAAGAATGTGTAACAAATCCACTTGAAGAAAGGAGCAGCAAGGACATGATGGGGATGTATTGGAATTAAATTTATTTAAGATACATGGGATAAAATGAGTATTATTATTTATCATTAGTTGTGTGTAAATCAATTTTTTAAAAGGAGAAAACTTAAGGGTTAATTCTATTGCTCTGAGTTTTTGGTCTTTACTGAGATTACTATTCTGCTGATTCCAGTAGATGGAAAAAAGTACTGCATTCTGATGCTTGGAGGCCATCAATAGTTTATAAGTATTAGATATCATGTTTTTACTTCTAGATAGATGTTTTATGATTTCCAAAGTAGCAGAATTGTTATTTCCAATATTTGGTTCATCTGACACTACTGCTGTTAGGAGTTCTCTAATTTGAAGAAGGATGATAGTGTACTTCTGGCCAAGTTTTATCTCTTACTTAAGTTCACTCAGTGATTTCTCCTTGTGTTTATATATATCACAAACAGTGCAGTTTCTTATTAAGGGGCAATCAAGTAAACTAATCATTCTGTTGTTTAACCTAATAATAGGGTTCATATGGATTGGTTGTAATAAGTGAAGAGTATTCTCTAACTCCATGAACCTTATTAGATTATGGAAGTCTTTAACCCTTTGCTTCATGGTGCTATTTATTAGAATAGAATTCAGGCTTTTAGATGATAAGAAAGGCATATACACACACACACACACACACACACACACACACACACACACACACACACACACACACACACACACACACACATACATATACATTATTCAAACATTTGAGATAAATGTCCCTAAATAGAAGATACTTGAGTAATAACCTGAAAGAGGTGTCCGAGTCACAGTCCTGAGTCAGGGAAGACAGCTTATTCTACAGGACTGCCTCAAGATATACAAAAGATAAATGGTCCTTGGTGCAACTATGACCCACTTTCCTGATGGCCTAAAAGTCCTACTTGGAAGACAAAGAACCAGCAACTTTTTCAGGTATATAGAACATAGGTAATGCAGGGCTTGATAAGTCAGTAAACATTGATCTGGCATTGACCAGCAGCCAATTCAAGTTCTTCAGTAGAGGAATAGTCAGGCAAAAGCAGGACTAACCTTTCACAATCCTCACTGTGGAATTCTGCACCCTCTTCCATTTATGTCATATTACCATCTGTCAGCACAAAGGAGAGGATATTACAGTAGTCTAAGTAAGAAGATAGTAGAACATGAACTGGTGTAGCTAAATCTGAGGAGGATAATTACATTCCTCACCTATGCAATGTCTCTTAGTCAAAAGCCTAAAATGCATTCTGTGAAGTTCATTGCCCCACGTCACTGTGGGGCATCTTATATCCTCCTTGGGTGACATGGTCTTTTATTGTCTGTCTGCCATCAAGGACAATAATGAGATCATGGACATGAAACAACTTCCAGTCTATTATTCCCATTAATAGGAGGGGAAAAGAGAAGAATAAGACAAAGATACAGGAGCAGGCACCAGCAATGAGCTTTAAGTGATCCTTTGATAATCACCCAAGAATGGAATTCAAACAAACTTCTAAAGGAGAAAAATGTGTGTATTTAATAGTATACCAATTGCTAACAGTGAAGTGCTGTCTTCATTCTTATTTCTTAATTTTCAAGAAATTGTCCACCAGTGGCTAGGGGCCAAACTGGCAGGCATTGGAAATGAGATCACCTATGCTGTTGGCATGTTATTTCACAGTCTTTGTCATGATGAGTGTATAGCAATCTCTGAATATGTGAAATTCTAACAGATGCTGAATTACGATTATGGAAAAAATTAACCCATTCATATGACCCATCAAAGACGGTCATGTCATAGATTAACTAATATGATAAGAACATATATGCTTTATTAGTATTTTCTGGCCTCTGCCTTACTCCAGCTGTTGTGGAAAGGCAAGACATCCACTCCATTCTTTAGGCACCTTATCAGCCCCTACAATTAGTTAATAGGGATTTATTTTGTGTGTTTATGCATTTATTTTTTGCTTCTGTGCCTGCCAGCCATCAATTCTTCCCCTATTGGTCTTGAGCCAGTTTATTTTCCCATACTAGACATTGCCACTAGGGAGGTGAGATCTGATTGGAGGGACCACTATATAGTCAGGCATGCAGGCGGGTTGTGCCCTAGTCAATATCCCAGGAAATAAAGTGTTTATAATGAAGCTTAACTCCATCCTTACTGGCTGATGTGAGTAATTGTGTCACTGGGGGGCATCTTATGCACAGTGTGTGTGTCTGTGTGTACATATGCTTCCACCCACATACTAATAAAGGCTACTATCCCTGGCTTGGGATTACCAAGCTAAAATCTCCTGTCCTGGTCATTTTGATGTTGCTTAAGCCTCTGCTAGTATGGCAGTGACTGGCTAAATGGAAGTGACCTGTAACTCTTCCAAGGATGGGCAAGCTGGAGTTAATCACTCATTCACTCTCTTCCCAGGTTTCCAACACCTGAGCTGCTATTCAGACATCGGCCTGCTTGGTCATAATCAGGGCTTTATCCCTTTTGTGCCACAGAAGTATGCAAAAAAATGGATATTTTGTTAAGACTGGTGCTAAATTGTAGTGTCTATATGAAACTGTTTTCTTATTTTATGCCATTATAAAAGGTTGCCAGGAGACTCACCTATGATAGCACAATCACTGTATTAAACCCTCTGTTAGGGAATTTGATAGAGACACCCGAAATGGCATCAACTGTTCTTTAAATGCTTTAATGTTTATTCTCTAAAGTAATTTAGTGTAAATGATTATTATAAATTATTTGAATTGGCATCTGATTAGCATCAGTATATTTTATATAAAATATGCACATCATATTCCATATGTATGTCATACAGCTCTGCCCTTTAGTTTGCAAGTTGCAGCAAGGAAAAATGATAATGAAGTATGGAATTATACTTAAAGAATCTTGCTGGTCATTCTGTTTATTTTATCATTCTGAGAGATACACTCAATAGACTTTAGTATATTAATTATATGTGAGTCTTTCTGCATTGACAAATCCCATAACAGTTCAATGCTTCCTATGATATATGTCACAGCTTTCTTTAGTCTAACAGCATGCTAGAACCAACATTTTTTTACTTCATCTTTTTACCACAGCAAGCTCCTCATAGGTAGGCTTATTGTAGTGGTCGATGTGATCCAGATATAGCAAACGCCCACACACATAGAAACTTTTATGATATTAAAAGAGCTTACAGAATTTACTTTTCTGATTCATTCTGTAACCAAAGCAGATATCACTTTCTACAGTGGTTGGTTTAACAAGACACCACATAGAAGAGTCCAGATATGACCGTCCCCAATCTGACTTGTAAAACGCCTACTGTACTAACTGTAACTGTGGATGTTTTCCTGTAATAAAGTCTGTGATCTCCAATTTCTGAAATACTTCAAAGTAGCTTTATGTCTGTGTGCTGTGCTTCTTCTTGTAAGAGGTCCTTCACCGTTTTTTTTTTCTTATCAAGATAATCTTTACTTCCTGTAAAAAAAAAATGATACAATTGTTCTGCTAGTAGTGCACTGTGATGATAATGAAATTCAGGAGACGTATCTGTTTCTCCCTCTGTAGTATCACATCTAGGAGGGGACAGCCCGGTCATCACATTATTAACTGTCAGGTTTCACCTGTAAGATCATCATGATTGCAGGGATTTTCAATGAATAATTAATTTCCATTGTGAAACTTAATATGCCCTTTCCTTTGGAAGTGAGGGTAAGGTATGGGGGTGGGGTGCTGCTTTAAATTACTTTTAATAACGCATGTACTTTTGACTGAGTAAGCCTGGATAAGTAAGCTTACTATTACTTCAGACCTCGACAGTGCAGTGGAAAGCAGTTGCAGCTGACTCACTTATGTGCTGCCACCAAAAGGGAAGACAAACCAATACTGCAGGTATGGATGCTGAGGTATACCTGTGGGTACAGTTAGACATCAAGTGGAAAGAATATGTATGAGCTGAAAACCCTTCACTATTGAGGTGAATAGAGGTCCAGCTTTTAGGCTGTATATTCCAAAAGGAAATTACACCTCATCAAGCAGTCATAATACACAAAAGCTGCTATGAAATTAATTTATTTCCTTTTTATTGATGAGGTGGAGTTTACGGAGTATACAGCCCCCTATCAGTTTAGACATGAAACTGTATTAATGACTGGCAGTTTAGCCTGAGGAAAATAAGACACACCTCTACACTTCGAAGGTAGTTATGGTATAGAAAATTTTCAGTGAATATTTTGGATGCCCCCCCCACTCCACATTCTAAAATCATGATTCAGGTAAATTGCTATTTTTCTCAATTGCTCATAGCCTTGCATGCATGCATGCTGTGTACAGATGAGTTATGTGTGTCCTACAATGAGTTGGTGTAGCCATTCAAGTTTAGGTTTATACCCAATGAGTGCTAGGACAGGCTCTAGCCTCCCCAAGAGCCTGCCCTGGATTAAGTGGGTAATCCCAGAATGACTGAAGCAAATAGATTAGCCAAAACAAGAGATTGGCTGTGAAAGAGCAGATGTTATAATAGTTTTTGAGAAAAATAAAATAATTGTGTGGGGAAACAGAAATCTGGCACTGAGTTTTCTTAAAGTATGACAGAATAAAAACATTTTTAATGACATTATAGAGCAGGTTTGTGGACGCCACTGAGAATATAATGTTACATAATTATGTAATTGAGGATACCATTTTCCAGGATAAAATCTACTACAATAAATAGAACACAAATATTATTAATACAAGTGTTGTGGAAGATCTGGAAGATCTGCATTGGAAAATGCAGCTATGTTTTATGCAGTACAATTTGGAAATGTAATGGGATTTATGATAATATTATAAATTTTGTACAATTGTGAAATAATTGTGACATATTGGAAATAACATTTTATGTATTTGTTGTCAGTTTCAATCAATGCATATTACTGGCTTTGCAAGAAATCTTCCCAGAAAAGAAAAAAAATAAGGCTATGCTGCCTGTTACCAATCAAAATAATCCCCAGATAATGTAGTAAACAGTAAAGTCCCTGCAAAATGTGGTTGTGTGTACCACTTTTTTGTAGTAGTATTAGTTATTGCATAGTGCTTATGTAGAGTGAGTGTAAAGCATTTTTGAGTAATCAGAGAAGTAATTTAGGAGCATCTTGGAAAGGGAGAACAAAGATATTTACGTATTTTAAGCAAAATGAAAACAGAAACAGTAACAAAGGAATATATTTAAGAACTTCAGCATGCTCAGCAGATTATAAACCAGCACAATACTAAAATGGCTGCTCAACACATTTACAGGTGTATTGTACTTGCCTATTTTTCACATACTTTATCTTGAGTTAACCTGGTGTTTTACTATCAATCTATCTGCAGGTGTTTCTAGTCTCATGTCACCACTCTTCTTTGTTTAGTAAATGGTTTATTTCTAGTCCTTGAAACAAACTTCAGTAGTATACCGTTGACTGTGAGGTGACTTTCATCATCCAGCTGCCTTTTCCTATTAATGACATTATAGCTGTTTGGTCCCATGATTGTAAAGGTGGCAGTGTTGGAGGCCTTGCACTGCCCCCTCCCCACACTACTGTACTTCTTAAATTGGGAAGGGACTTAAAGAAGTGGAACCTTCTTCTGTCAGGATTCTTTTGCCGAAGGTGTTATTCTATTTTTCAAGTTAAGTATCTGTTATGTAACACAGTGGCCATTTCCTTCTTCTCCTGTTTATCATCCATTTCATTTTTTTATGTTGTTGTTGTGGGCAAGAAAGACTATCCTTTCAAATTACGCATACTTATTTTAAGGTTTTAGAAATGTTAGGAGACAGTAAGTCAGTGTTTTCTTATCATACCCCAACAGATGGAAGCATAGTTCCTTTACAGAAACAGACAAAAACTCTTTATCAGGGCCATAACTCTCCTTCATTTAAATGTTCCGGTTGTCCTTTCTTTTTGTGTCTTTATCTCAGGTACAATAGCATCTAAACTGGATTCTGTAATAGGAGAGATCTGGTATCTGTTGTTATTTTTTTATTAATTTCTAAGGATGAGCAAACATATTTGTCCTCTGAGTCTTCTGGCAGGATAATAACATAGAGAAGCTTTACTCCTTCTCTCCAAAGGAGTGTCTTCAATAAATAATCATCCCTCTTCCCCCTCTGGTCCTACTTTTAATGAATTTCTTAGGAATATGTTAATGGTCAAGTTTTCACAGATATTAACCATGAGCCTTGGTTAAAACTAAAGTTGGAATGTCTTCACATTCAAACATTTGCTGCATGCTTTATTTACCTAATGCCACAAATCTTTGAGACAGTGTGAATGGGAATCTTTGTTAATATTACCCTCTTGCCTTTCATCTTGATACTGCCCTCATCTTATATACATTCCATATCACATATTTCTTTTTATATCTCATCCCCATTTTCTTTCTCTTCTTTTTCTTTTTCAGTCTTTCCCCCACATTGTTTTTACTTCCCATATTTTCAACTACTGTATGTCAGTATTCAGTAATTCAAACCTATCTTCATACAGAATACTTTTCTTTGCTTCAAGAAGTTTTTCATACATTTTTTTCTATCACGGGTTCCAATTTACTGTTCTCTTCTACTTGTTCTTTATCTGTTATTGTTGCCAGGTCTTTTCTTCAGACCATCTTGCAGCATCTTAGAAGCCTCTCTAGTCTTTACTTCCTTGTCTCCTCCTACCCTTTCCCTTTCAGAGAAAGTATTGGTAATTTAACTTCCCCCATGCTTTTCATGCACTCCTTTGCTTATTTATTTCTAAGAAAAAGCAGTATTTGAAATACATTTTCCTTACAAAGAAACACGCAACACTGTATTTCAATGCCTTTCTCCTTCACATGTTCCCTACTGCCCTGTAATAAGCATTTCAAACTGTCACACTGGTGATAGAAATGCAATTCCTCCCCACATGTGTGTATAAGATACTTCTCAACCTTCCTACAAAAATAAAATCTGGCAAATAGTTTGGCAAGATTTTCTTCACTTTTAGTATCACTTTTAATTTTTAACCTGTGTCAGAACAACAGATCATCAAACAATGGTTTAGATCTGTCAAAAATTAAACAGTTTTGACTAAGTCTGAAAGGAATGGCCTTATGCACCATTTAAAATAAAAGACAGAATTGTTAGATATTTAGTTTTCAGCTTCGTCACCACTTGAGGCTAATATGCAACTAAATAGTTGAAATTTTTATAAAATCATATTTCTCCAAATGAATCCAAGGGATGGCAAACTTTGCATCTCTCTTCAAGATACTGTGAGAAATTGATCTGATAAGGAGTAACATCTATGGAGTTTCTTAATATCTTTTTTCTCCAGAAACCATTTTTAGGTATAGTAGTGAGATCTTCTTTGTATAGCATCTTAACCAAGTGATTCTCAAAAATGTTTGAATTCATAAAGTATATGTTATGAGAATGAAATATGTCATCAAGGTTAAATTAAAAGTAATATAACTGCTTTAATAATCAACAGTAATAAAAGGGACACAGGTGAACTGCAAATGATTAGTAAATAATATATTTAGTAAAAAATAGTGTACATTTTATGACAAAATTAAGGATTTACTAATGTATTGCAGGGAATATGATTGTCTAGAAAAGTTAAAGGGACTTTCAAAGAAAATAGAATAAAAGAGCATGAAATGGACACTAAAATAAGACAAACATCCATCCTTCCTCCAATATGTATATAACTCAAACTAGGATTAGTAGTTAATGATGATTTGTTTTGGAGATGGTGTTGAAATATTACCACCATGACTAGCTAGCTGCACATTTGGATTTGTCACAATCAAGATCCAAATAAGAATATAGAACTTCATTTGGTTACATTATACGAGAGTGTTAACCTATAAAGTAGAAACACTTTGAATCTTATGGCAAAACATGCAGCTTAGACAATCCTGAGTGCATCTCAAAATTAGAGTTCTGTTTCTATTTTATTGCTTTTTTTTTTTTTTTAGAATGAGAGCTGGTCTTAATTGTAGTGTGCAGTATATGTAGGGATAACTACATAGTTAACTGCTTAAGTTTTGCCTCCTCTGATTTACATATGACCATAAATGTTCCCTAGAATTGTAGCAAGATTGAGGGCAGACACCACATGGGTGCTTTCTATATTGAGTAGATGGACCGTGGAATGGTCTGTGAAATAATATTTTATCATATCCAAATATAACTGTGTTTAAATTCAATTTAATGCATTGCCTGGTATGTGGAGAGTATATGACTCATCAGTAGTTATGCCCATTCTAGCCAATTATTTATATCTAAATTAGGTACAGGAGCAAAATGTAAAATGAAGCACTAGAGGCTTTTATATCCTTGATCTGGTCCTTGCCAACTTAGCCCCCACCTGCGCTCCACCCTGTATCTCCTCATCCCTAGTTAAGTCTGTCCACAAATCAGTCATCTTCTATGTTGGTTCTAAGTGGCTGCACCCTACCAATAAATGAGACCATTATAGAGACTTCCCAATGCAGATATACTTCAGCTTATACTTATACAAAATTCTCAATAATACCTTGCAAATGGACTCAACTGAGAGGGCTGCTGCATTCATCCCTGACTTTTTCCAGTGCCTGAGCAGTTGCATAGAGAAGTTAATACTCATCTTCCCTAAATATAACTGCA
The DNA here is from genome assembly GCF_019279795.1 of Protopterus annectens. Taxonomy (NCBI): domain Eukaryota; kingdom Metazoa; phylum Chordata; order Ceratodontiformes; family Protopteridae; genus Protopterus; species Protopterus annectens. Next base: position 414,187,501 of record NC_056733.1, on the reverse strand, counting down.
AATTTAGGAATAGCCCTCTCCATTGGACTTCCCATATTAATAAACTGTGCAACAAAAGAAGGAAAACAATAAAAATTTGCAAGAAATCCCCATCTCCCTACATCAAGACTGCATTTAAATATGACAACAAGGAACTTAAAAAACACTATTAGAAAATATAAAGCATAGTATGAACTTAAGATTGCTACAGATCCCAAAGGAAACTACATGTCTTTCTTTAATTATGTCAAAAAAATTAAGCAACACTGTTCAATACTTCTCTGAGCTCATGTATAATAATATCACCCATTCTGACCCCGAGGATATAGCTAATAATTTATCAGACAGCTTTGGTGCTAACTTAATCACTCCTACCCACATTGTTGCCCACACTATCCCAGAGGATTTAGCTTCCTCTGTAATTACTTTGGAACAAGTCTGAGAATCCTTGCCAAAGGTTTAAAATAATATTTCCATGGATTTCCAACATGGCTGCACACTGATCATCTTAACTTCAGCTCCCCTAGTGTGAAAACAGAAACTGAGAATAAGGAGTGCCAATAAGACTGCTTTGGGGTAAAATTCAGTTACTGGCTAGTAAATACACTGCCTGGATGCCAGCAAAGAAGAACTTTGGAGAACCTGAAAGAAAATTAACCAGAAAAGATCTAGAGGGGCATAGCCTAGATGGCCAACTGACAGCAGTGACTTTTGAGAGCTCCATAAACTAGTATAATAATATAGGAACATTTTATTATTTTTAAGTTTAAAACATCAGAAATCTATAGATAAACCACTAAACTACATAAATATCAATTTTGGTGGAGATATACAAAAACGTTCCTGTCAAGTAACTTACAGATATATTGAGTCACTGAATATGAACAACTCAAGGAATTCTTACCCAGATGCTGCTTTGAAAAAAGAACTGCAATTGATGACATCTACCTTACAGGAACAATCTTTGAAGATGGTTGGCTTTAAAAATGACTTAGAAAACCTCAGATGAAATTCTCAAAAACAGACTGATACTCTTAAGGAACTATTACAACAACACCATACAAAAATAACAAATATAGAGACTTCTCTAAACAACACTGAAGGGAGACTCAAAGAGGAAGAATTCCAAAAAGAATTTCTGCTTAAACAGAATACCTGGCTGCTTAACAAAATAGATTACTTAGAAAACAGGGAAAGGAGAAATAACATAAGGATATTTGGTCTGCCTGAAAACAACCTGGATTCCTGAATTTTTAGACTTGAAAGAGAGACTTTCATTTGGAATTTACTTCTAACTCAACAAATACTCCACCTAGATCCATAGTTATAAATTTTCTTTCATTTCTAGACAAGGAACTAATATTAAAATCTGCTTGGAGAAAATCACCCTTAAAATACAATCAAAGCCTGATAAGTTTTGACAATGATTATTCTTCCAGAATACTAGAACAAAGGAAAAAGTCTGGCCAATAATAAAACTGTTGAAACAAAACAACATTAAAGCACAGCTGGCCTTTCCAGCCAAGATAAAAATACCTTTTGCCAATGAGATGAGAACCTTTAATGACTTAGAAGAAGCTACTATATTCATCAAAAACAACAATATAGTGTCTATCCCAGAAGAAATGGAATGGATGGCCCCTACTCTTAAATGAATAAAAGAAACAAATCCTTGGACTGATGCTAGAAAGAAGAAACAAAAAACTGATTCCAAGATAGCTGTCCCAAAAAAATAACCCTTAACTGATTCCAAGATAGCTGTCCCAAAAAAATAACTCTTACAACTGCATCTCTCAAAGTATCAGTTGATATGGTACATCACTTGTCATCTGTTTTTATTTTAAAAAAAGAAGGGTTTCTTAAACAACTGAGAACCAGTAATGATTTATTCAGAATGTTCAAAGAGTCCAATAATTCTTCACAAACAAAGGTAGGTCAAGATGTGTTACTATTTACATTATATATAAGCCAAGCAAAGCAACATATAATACAAACATAGAAGTTTCTATTCCCCTACTTGAACTCAGTGAATACTTATCTTGTTCATTTTTCATTGATTTTACTTATAATAATTTAAGTAATTAATTAACTAATTCAACAAGGTACCATTCATCACAGTTCAGACTCAAATGTAACAAATTAACATCATATATAATAGCAGTAACAGTAGAGTGTTTTGAAAAAAATACTGTCATGGAGACTAATACCTTCTTCAGTTAAACTATTGTTTAGAAATGTCATGTATATCCTAGTTAAATAATAGTAGCAAGCTCTCAGTACAAATATCATCATTATTCTGTCTAAATATAGTTAATATCAATTATAGCAGGTATCACAGCTACGAGTACTGTTTGATCAATCCTGATATGGTGTGCATGGATGCAACTGTGTCTGGCAGCTAGTACAAATGTCATTATTATTCTGTCTAAACAGTTAATATCAATTATGGTAGGTATCATAGCTTCGAGTGCTGTTTGATCAATCCTGATATGGTGTGTGTGGATGCAGCTGTGTCTGGAAGCTGTTATATGTTGCCATTTTCATCTCTGGGAAGCTGTGGGTTGCGGCTTGTGATCGAGGTTTACTGATGCTTGTGAATAAGGAAGAGACATTTGGTATTTTCACCTGGATCCAGGGGAAGGTGGTGGATAGAACTGCGATTTGGGATATTTTGGCAGAGAATGGATTGTTTGTACATCTGCTGAGTAAGAGATGGGAGGGCTGGAGGAGTGTGTTGTCTCTTGTTGTGGCGGCTTGTTGGGAGGTTTTTTTTTTTTTTTTTTTTTTTTTGATCTGTTTGCTCTCTGTTCTTTTCCTGGCTGCTGCCTCACTGAAAGGGAAGGAATTTAGGCTTGAAGTTGCAGTGAAGTGAAGCTTTGCTTCAGGTGCATCGCAAGCCTCTGGTATGTAGTACACAGACACACTAACAGAAACAGATGGTCCCAGGTTGCTATGGTAATGTAGACAGAATGACGATAATGCTTAACAGCTCTGAGGAGTCTCCAAGATGATTCTCGGCAATGACATTTTTGGTTTTAAAAAATATATATATAATAAAAGGGCTGTTTTAAACCACATGTACACATATTGATGGTCTCCCAATACTATGTTTATCTCATTAAGCTGATTCTTGATAAAAATAAATAAATAAATAATAAGTGCAATTTTATATTTAAAATTTATTTTGGTCCAAACACAAGTCTGAGTTATTGTGAAAGACTAAAAGCACTTGGTCTTCTGCAGTACCCTTTGCAATGGTCTGGGAGGTGAGCTTGCTCAGATGTGTTGGGCATATGGGGATAGCTGATTCTAGGTATGTTTGGGGTTGCTGGGAAGTGCTGGAGAGTCATTGGATTTCCTTCATGGAAATATCTGTGGGAATGGAGGGTGTGTTGAGTGGTTCAATGGCAGAGTGGTCACTGCATGGAATGGGCTGGTAAAATGGAACAGGACAATTATTTGTCTGGATATTTTAAGAACAGCCTGGAAACACACCACATGAATTAGTGAATGGTATTCTGGCAAAACTGGATGGGCATTATTGCCCGTGCTTGAAGTACTGATATGTGTGTATGTATAACAAATATATAACAAATAAGAAACTAGAAGGGTCTCATAATTTAAAGTCTATGGACTGTGTAAACATGCTTGGAAGGAGCTAATAATAAGAACAAATATTACAACTTGTGGTTTCTCAAATAACTAAGCAACAGCCAAAAAAAACATGCACAATAGTTATGTAATGTATGATTTTAGTAAGTCTAGACATAAAATATATAATTGTCATATAAGATGAAGCTGTCTGCTGAATTTAGATATTAAAGACAGGATGTAATAACATGGGCTTGTGTATAATAACACTACTGTCTTAACTTGTCAAAAATGACATATACTACACTGAACATCAAGGGGAAGCATGATGATTTTCTTATATAAGTAAATATGCATAACAAGTCATGTAATTGTTTTAACCCGAATTGTAATTTTTGTAACCCATCTTGACTATATATAATACTTAAGTGGTTACCAAGATAACTAATGTTTTATACATGACATCAAACTGACAAAGTTGTTCAAGAGAAACAATAGAAACTTGAACTTGAAATGTCACAGAATGTAACAATCATATTCTGAACAAATAGTATTAAATTGACAATAGACACCCAGTTTAATAACATGGGCTTGAGTATAATAACACTACTGTTTTAGCTTGTCATAAATGGCATACACTATAGTGAACATCAAGGGGAAGCATGATGATTTTTTTCATATAAGTAAATGTGCATAACAAGTCATATAATTGCTTTAACTTGAATTGTAGTTTTGTAACACATCTTGGCCATACATAATACTTAATCTGTTACAAAGGTAACTAATGTTTATGCATGACATTAAACTGACAAAGTTGTTCAAGGGAAACAATAGAAACCTGAACTAGGAATGTCACAGAATGTAACAATCACATTCTGAACAAATAGTATTAAATTGACAATAATCACTCAGTTTAACCTTTGCTGATTAAAAAAAATAGAATGTTGCCATTTAAATCTAAAAACTTTCAGTATATGCCATAAACTGGCAATTTATGAATATGGAAAAGGGTACTTGTAATCATTAATCACAATAAGTGAATTTGTTGTTTTTAACCTATAATTCACTCAATTTATAATAAGAAATGACAGATATGAAATTCCTTATGTGTGGGAAATGGGTGGAAGAGATGCACTGATAATTAAAATGCACTAACTTTCATCAATGTTTACATAAAACAAACTTGATGCTTTAAATAAATTAGCAACAAATAAAGTCATTACTTAAATGCTGGCATACAATGAAATATAACTTCTGATATATCCAGTAAAATACATTGCATTATAACCATTAGGTATAAATATTATTACAATCTATTTATATTAAGTAATAAGTTTTGAAAGACATCATCAGTAAGGGTGAATATGTTAAATAACTGTATGCTATAATCTTTTACTGAAGTTTTATATATGATACATCATACTTTACTATGATTGAATTGCTTGTCATCTATATTTCATGTAAATATTAATTGCTTATACAATAAGTAGACATTTATATTGTATTAGAATTCTGTCTAATTAACAATAGTACTATATCAGTTCAAAATAATATAAATATTGCTTATTCCTATTACAAATATTCTCCATGTGATAATTCAATTTATGGAGCTCAGATGTTCTGGATTGTCACGGTATGGGTGATAATCTGATGGACTTAGGTTTAGCCATCAGATTAGGAATGATTTTCATTCCATGGCTAGTGCAGATCTTAGTTTTGTTAACATTTATTAGTTTAAATTTGTTATTTCACAAAAAAATGTTAGTATGCCTGACCAAAACATTTCTTTATTGGCAAATAAAACTGATAATTTCCTTTAAAAGCTCAAACATATACTTTATATTTATCAGAGGAAAATGTTTAATAGTCACAATAAAACAAAAATACATAGTCTAAATAACCTAAGATGGATTTAACTTTATTATCTTTAAATACAATGGCTTAAACAATCCCAGCAAGAGATCAAATCTACTGAAATATTTAAAACTGAACAAAGCACAAATTGTCTTCTTTCAAGAAACTCATTTCAAAACAAATGACAATTATAAATGGAATCCTAAGGAATATATGATATTGGCGCAATCCACTTATATGACAAAGACAAAAGGGGAAACAATTTTATGGAAAACAAATGTGATTAACCCAGAAATCATTTATAAGTATGAAGATAAAGAAGGCCTTATGGCATTAGTAATAGTTAAATATAATAAGAGAATATGGACCCTGGCCAATCTATACTGGTTCCCAGGCATTAGATCAGGAACTGTTAAAAACAATTGGATATCATTTCCAATAATTATAAAGGCAACTTAATATTAGGTGGAGATTTTAACTGTATATTTGATATTTCTGAAACTACAAATAAAAGACTGTTGCGTACATCTGCTGTATCAAAAGATTTAAACAAGTGGGTAGAATCATTTCATCTTGTAGATACTTTCAAATTTAAAGAAGATAAATCTTTGTTGTTTTCCCATCAAGATCACAGATTTGGTACCCAAACTGGAATAGATAAAATATTTGCTGCCCATGAATTACACACTAAAATCATTAATTTCTCAATCACTCCCTGCCCCTTTTCAGACCACAAGTCATTGATACTAAAACTTCAAAATGGGTACAAACCATTAATCATTAACTCCAGAATTCCAGCATATATAACTAAAATTAAAGAGTTCAAACCCTGGTTATTATCTGAATTACAGTTCTTCTTAGATATTAATTACACCACAGAGATAAATAAAATAATGATATGGGACTCATTAAAAGCTTACATATATGGTAAAACCCTAACTTGGTATAAAAAAAATCAGAGAATGAGATTCTGAATTATCAGATCTACAATCCAAACTTTTGTCAGTAAAAGCTGAAAAAAATCAAAATCATTTGGAGCTGAAAAAGAAAGTAGAAGTATTAAACAATAAATACAGTGAAATTCTAACACATAAAACTAGTTTAGCTTTAGAAAAACTAAAAATTAATACCTTGACCACGTCTCCCAAATATCTACATAATTTATCCACAAGAATCAAAATACAATCAAAAGCTAATAACATTAAAAATATCTTCCATGGAAAGAAAGGGGAAATGTCTTGGATATGGGTGACATTCTTGATGCCTATAGAAATCAGGGTCTATATTAGAACACCGAACATTCAAAATTTTGAGTGTTCTAATATTGAACCCTATGAATTGAAAATTTAAAACATCGAACATTCAGAACAGCAAATTTTTTCCTAGGGAAAAAAATTGCTGTTCCAAAACACATACACACAACACAAGCACACTAAACAAACAGCAATCCACACACATACACCTAAACTATTACACCTAACCTTACACTAAACTATACATACACCACTAACTATCCACTTACCTTAACCCAAACCCTAACCCTAAGGTCCGTCACTATCACACAGTCACCTCACCCGCTCCCTAACCCTAACTCACCTACCCCACCCTAACCCTCATGTCTACACATTCGCACACTTACCTGATCCACGCCCTAACCCTAACTAACCTAACCCGCCCTAACCCTCACGTCCACACAATTGCACACTTACCTGAACCCAACCCATAACTTTCCACCACAGTGCTGAAAATACCGAAGCAACAGAAACGGACAACTGAATTCTTTCCCTAGGAAAAAATTTGGTTTTCTGTTTCTTTGATATTTTCAGCGTTTGCTGAAAACGGGTCGATATTAAAACACTCAAATTTTTTAACATTCAGTGTTCTAATATAGACCCTAGATATCACCATATGGAACATTTCCAAAAAGAAAATATACATATTGATAAATTAAATCTAAATGAAAAATGTTCTAATACAAAAAAAAACATAAAAATTAAAACTAGATCTGCAAGCACCCATATCCTACAAATAATTACAGATACAATAAAAGAGGGTAAAATAATAAAGCTCCAGGTATAGATGGTATAATTATGGAAATATATAAATGTTTTCTTTCAAAGATACTATTCCTCTTCCATAAAACTCTATTAGAAATTCAGTCACAAGCTTTAATACCACCCTCTTCAAGGTATTCCTTAGTCACACTAGTCCTTAAGGAAAACAAATCTTCAAACCTCTGTACCTCATATAGACCTATATCATTATTAAATAATGACTATCCTCTTCTTCTTCTTTCGGCTTTTCCCGGTTAGGGGTCGTCACAGCAGATCACCTGTCCACTCATGATTGGCAGTGGAGTTTTACAGTGTCGAGTTGCCAGCTTGGCGCCCAACCTTCCACAGAAGGCACACACATGCACACACTCACACCTAGGGCCAGTTTAGAGTGTCCAATCCACCTACAGCATGTCTTTGAGATGTGGGAGGAAACCGGAGCACCAGGAGGAAACCCACACGACCACAGGGGGGGACATGCAGACTCCGCACAGAAGGCACCCCAGCTGAGGATTGAACCAGAGAACCTCTTGCTGTGAGGTGGCAATGCTAATCGCTGCACCACCGTGGCCACCCAGTATCTGTCAGCCTGGGATGACATGGTCGACAGATCTCTATACTTTGCCGGGGATGGTCTTCATCTGTCACCCCTAGGATTTTGGTTACTGGCAAAAGTTCTTGCCTCCCCATAGTGCTTTTTTTAGGCAATGTGTCATAAGTAAAATTCCTGATATAAAAAAAAAAGATTTCCATTCTAATCCCCCAACAGCATTAAAATCTGATCCAAAGAAATTCTGGAATGCTCTAAACCAGATACTACATCCTAGCAGCCTGACCTCTCCAATCCATGTCCTGAAAAGTCACCAACAAATTCAACATCTACTTTATTGAATCTATTTCCAAACTTTTAAACCCTAACCCTCAAACAATGACATTTCTAACCTCCCTGATCCCCCCAACTACTAACACTGAAAATTAATTCTCTTTCAAACCAGTTCCCACTAACTACATCGAAACTCTACTCTCTAAGCTCAAGCCATGCTCTGTATCTGCAGACAATATCCCTTCATACTTTCTCCAAACTGCTGCACACTTCCTTGCCATGCCTGTATCTATCCTAATAAATCGCCCCTTCTCTGAATCTACAGTTCCATCTATCTGGAAACAGTTCTACACTATTCCTATTCATAAAAGAGGTAACTCCACAGAAATCTCTAATTTCAAACCTATTGCTGTCCTCTCCCCTCTCTCAAAAGTCCTAGAGAAATGTATACATAAGCAAGTTATGCATTATCTCATACAGGAAAAACTGCTCACTCCAACACAGCATGGTTTCCGTCCCAAGCATAGCACTATCACAGCTCTACTATCCTTCCTCAACACTATTTCTCCATCCAAAGAGAATCATAAATTCATATCTTGCCTATTCCTTGACCTATCAAAGGCTTTTGACATTGTCTCTCATTCTTTGCTACATAACAAACTTACAGACCTTAACTTTTCCCCTGGGACAGTTGCATGGTTCTCTAACTATCTTGCTGATAGGTAGCAGTCAGTGAGACGGGACTCAACACTATCTACCCCCTTCTGGTAAGAACAGGTGTCCCCCAAGGATCTATTCTTGGACCTCTACTTTTTAATATCTTCACCACCTCACTTTACTCTTCTTGTCCTCAGTCTATCATTGTCCAATATGCAGATGACTCTACAGTCATCAGTATTGCTAACTCACCCCCTGAACTCCTAACTAATACCCAAACATCATTTAACTCAGTAGAGACATGGCTAATAAATAACCAGATCATCCTCAACCCTAAAAAACAAAATTGCTACTCCTTCTTCCTAAATCATTTAACCACATCAAGCCTTCCTTCTCCATAACATCCCTAAACAATACCCCTAGAGAAGTAGAATCTAGCACAAAATTACTTGGCATTACCATCGATGATCAACTAACATTTGATCTACACATTAACAATTGCATCAGAAAAAAACATCATAAGCTAGGACTTCTGTACCGGAATAACAAATTCCTCACTGCTGAAGCTAGGGTTACTCTATCTCATGTCTACTTTCTACCTTGCTTAACTTACTGCTCCCAAATACTCACAAATCTGAACTCCTCCCTACTCACCAAGCTAGAATCAACCTATCACAAGATAGCCAGATTTGCAGCTCAACAAATATATAAATCCCACCACTGCCTCTCCCTAAAATACCTGAAATGGTTCAAACTACCACACCTATTTCTCCAATTTCAACTCCAAATCATACACTCCATTCTATATCAGCCAGCTTTCTGCTCAGCTCTATCATCTCTCATCTCCCTCTATTCCCCTATCAGACATGTCCGAAGTACAAACCAAGACCTATTAACTGTTTACAAACCTAAATCTAAGACAGGGTGCAACTTATACAGCTACTACCCCTCTACTGCATGGAACAAACTCCCACTAGAAATAAGGAACCTTACTCACCTCAAACAATTTATGCTAGCCACCAAAGACTACTTCAAAAAACACTAGACCTGCCGCTGTTCACATCCTGCCTGTTCATAACCAGCCTAGTCCTGTTTAACTATTACATCCCATTCCTTCTATGTAACTTCCAAAACTTTTCCTATAATCTGCGTTTTGAACTTTAGATTAGCAAACTTTTTTTAAACTACATTTTTGCTTCTTATGCTTTAACTGCTATCGTGCTTTTGTTTATAGGTTCATAGGTTCATACTAGACTATCTGCCTTAGGGCATTTACAAGCCTAGCCAGAGTGTGTTTGGCTTTCGCCACCCATTTTAAATGAATTTTGCTATGCCCTTTTTATAGGTTCATAGGTTCATACTAGGCTATCTGCCCTAGGGCATTTACAAGAAACAACCTCGGCTAGGTTTGAACCCCAGACCCTGCACAAGCTAGCCAAAGTGATTTACCTCTAAGCCATCTCAGATATTATAGTATTGTATAACTTGGCAACTACTGAATGAGATTTGTAACTTATTGAATATCTCTATAGTAATTTTGTATGTTTGGAGCTTTTCTCCCCGGGCTTCCGCTGAAAAACATCTTTGGCTCAGTTGGACACTCCCGGTCAACAAACGTAAAATAAATAAATAAATAAAATAAAAACAATTCTAAGGTTATGCTGCTAAACGCTAGGAGTCTTACCTGAAATTGCACTCATTGGAAGCACTCCTCACCCTGGAGGATGCTGACATTGGTGCAATCACTGAGACATAGTTTAAGGTAGGCCACCCTAACTATACCAGGTTATGTTTCATTCCACACGTTCAGGCTACAATCTGATAGCATGAAAACCAAAGGAGGCTGTGTATTAATATTCATTAAAGATAAGTACACCTCCAGATTAATTAAACAGTATGATTCTCTTGAGCTAATTCAGGTGCAATTAACAGTTGGTATAATCCCTATACAAGTCATTGCGATTTATAGGATACCCTCCATGAATCACAATATCCACTTGACCTACTTGGAACTACTCAGGTCAATTAAGATACAACCCAACACTCTGGTTTTGGGTGACTTCAATTATCCAACCATTGACAGGGGAATCTATATGTGCTCCAACTCACATGCATAAAGGTTCCTGGATTTTATTAACTCAAATGCCCTGGACCAGTTAGACAATGCTCCCACAAGGGGCTCAAACATCCTGGACCTGGTGCTTACCAACATGGGGGACCATTGTACTGCACCCAGCGTGTGGCACTCCCTGGTGAAATCTGACCAGAAATTGTTCACTTTAGAAGTTACTATAACTTCAGACCCACCCTTAGCTGCTACCCGATTAAAAATATTTCTCAAAGGCAATTACAGTCTCTTACGAGATGGCATAAAAGGCTTCTTAGCCCCTGCACCCACTGATGGTTCTGACACCTATGCAGGGCTTTACACTAATGCTCTATATAAACACCTGTACCACTGTATAGACTCTGCCGTACCCAATAGGCTCAAGGCAAGGTCCTCCAGGAAGAATAAACCTGCCTGCTGGACTTCTGCCAGTAATAAGGTATACAATAAGAGAAGAAAATTGCTGTCTAGTTGCAAGAAGGTAAGGTCTCCAAATTGGAAGCACTCTCTCCTCAATTTAAATAAGCAAATAAGACTTCTTGTGAAATCCTCCAAGGCAAACTTTGAAACAAAATTGGCTACCCAAACTAAAGACAACCATAAAGCGTTCTTTAGTTACAGCCATAATCTCGAAGGAAACACCCAGATTTGCACAAAACTCATAGTCAATGGTATCACATACACAGAACCTGATGACATAGCAAACCTATTAGCTGACAAGTTTAATGAAACTTTACCCCCTTGTCTCCATCACACATATCCCAAAGCATCCCTACCGCCTGTTCTCCACCCACTATCTCTCTAGAACAGGTCTTAAATGCCATTTCCAAGGCTAAAAACACGTCCTCCATGGGACCAGATAACATTCTAGGATGCATTCTATGAGTTAAAACAAGAATTAGCAACACCATTGGGTACTCTTTTCAATAATAGCCTGACCACTGGCTACACCCTAAAGGAATGGAAACAGCTTCTGTCATTCTGCTGCACAAAGGGGGTGCATCCACTCAGCCCGGGAACTACAGACCCATTAGCCTGACCAGCCTTATCTGTATGTCTACAGAGCATATCATCATGGATTTCATCAACAAGGATATAGGAAATCTCCAAATGTTTGACCCCACTCAGTTTGGATTTGTAAAAGGAAGGTCATGCCCGCTAAACCTGGTGGACTTCTTCGAAATAGTCACCAAGGCCTTAGATGAGGGTAAAGTTGTGCATATGGCCTACCTAGACTTAGATAAGGCCTTTAACACTATTCCCCATTCAGGCATCATAGATAAACTCACCTAGCTGGGCATCAACCCATATATTATCAGGTGAGCTGCGAACTAGCTCACTGACAGAACTTATACAGTCAAAATAGGAGACTTCACCTCCTTCAGTAGACCCGTTACCAGTGGTGTCCCACAGCGATCAGTCCTGGGATCCCTGCTGTTTGGTACTTACTTCTCTGATGTACAAGCAAAAGCTTGAGGCCTCTGGCTGACTAAGTTTGTTTATGACTGCAAACTGGGAGTGATCAATGAGTCCCACAGTGACACATCAACATCATACAAGAGGTACTTCTACAGATAAGTTCTAGGCATTCTATATAGCCCATCCCATAAACAAAGGCATTGCCTCCAGAAAAAAAAGAAGTTATAACCTCCTTGTATGCCCTTCTCATCAGACCAATAATAGAGTACAATGCTTCCTTTGGTATGTACCTGTCCAAGCATCTGCAGCAATGGGAGAAACCACAAAGGTTCCTCACAAGGAAAATTCAGGGTCTGCACCATCTGTCCTATGTGGACAGATTAAAAACACTTTCACTATACTTGGTGTCATACAGGCTACTCACAGGGGACATGTGTCTTGCATATAAGGCAGTTTCATACCCTGCCTTATTGGAAATGCTGCACTAATTTAAGTCAAATGGTACACAAGTCACTCGCTCTAGGGATCTCGGCCTGATATGTGACATAAACAGAACCTGTAAGTGGGACAGCTTTGTCTCACAGAGGATACCTGTCCTTTGGAACAGACTCCCAGTACAGGTTAAGCAAAGCCCTTCTTTGAACATTTTAAGTGTAAATTGGATAACTGAATGGGGAATAGGAAATTAACCCCAGGGCTTCTGCCAGTGTCCCTCTTGGACAGGGGCAATGGGTGCTGAATTTTGTATCTCCTCGGAACAGTCATCCTTTGGAAATGGGGTTAAATTTGGCTAGGCTTGTAAAGGCCCCTAGGGCCATTAGCCTAGTAGCATCTTATGATCCTACAATCTTATGATCGTAAGACCTCTCCCCTTTCCACACATTCTCCACAGGTATCCCCCAAGGGTCCATTCTTGGACACATCCTTCTCAACATCTTCAACGAAAATCAAATCTATTCAGCATTTCAAAACACTAAAAAATAATGAAACTTTGACTCATGAATCATGCAGCAATGGTTTAATTCCCAAATTGAGTGCTTTTGTTCCAAAAATAGAAAATGGAACTTCAGTAGAATAAATCACTATTATTCGCTCTTCATACATGTTGAAAGATAGACCAATGAGAAAACTTCACTCACTCACTCTCATGACCTCCAATTTAATACTTGATAAGAATGCATCTTTTGTTAAAAGATCACTTAAAATTTTAAACTGCATATTTACAATCATAAAATATAAATATACATGTCAGTGACTTCTTTTTTATAAATAAACAGATGTAGAAAAAAAAGCTTAATTTTAAAAACAAAATACATTGTTCAAACATGAATGTTGAAACTTACTGGTGTACTATAAACATTTTATACATTTAACTACCCTATAAAAACAAATCTAAAATACAGAACACCTTTATTAAAACATAATTTTAACCTGTAAACATATTATAATTTAGGTGTTCTGAGAGTAAGAGCACTGTTAAATGAAAGCTTGCCATTGATACCTGGAGCTTATGTTGCATTTAAAAAAAATCTGCCAATAGAGCTCTCTATACTGAAGGCACCTTTGCAGTTCCCAACTCAAACGTTGTCGGCAACCCTTTCTACAATAAAGAACAAAACTTCTTATAGCCCTTGCATTCCTTAGCATGTTTGTTAAGGGGGCTAGTAAGGTTACCTTTTCTTATAGCATAGTTGTTTTGGTAGATTCTCATCCTGAGGGCACATAGTACATCGACAATTCTCCAACTGCATTGCAGAAAATAGTAAGTACTGTAAATGCAGCATGTAGAAATGGATATAGTACCTGGGCAGCCATTGCTAAAATTGGAGACAGCCTCTCCAGAAATGTAGATAAAGGTCTTTGTTCATCAGCCATCTTCTTTGAGGTTCTCCATATCATTTGATCTTGTAGATCCTAAACTGATAGCTCAGCAGTTAAAATGAAGGTCAGAGCACACCAGTACTTCTAGTTTGTTTTTCTTCCTTCTTACTTCTTCGTATAAAAGTACCTTACAATACTATTGCTAGTATCTTCTTTTCTTTCCTGTTTTCTTCCTCTCTTAAAAAAAGTAGTAGAGTAGAATCATTTTTTTCTTCTTGTGATGTATTTTTTCTGTTATAATGGTGGATAAAGATAAGCCATGTGGCTTTAAAAAGTGTGAAAAATACAGTCACAAAATTCCTGTTAGTGACTCGCATACCTTGTGTGTGTATTGCCTTGGGCCCCTTCACCTGCAGGAGGACTGTGCTATCTGTTATGCTTTCAACCACAGAGCATTGGTTGAACACAAAAATAAGCTTATATAGCTTCACATGTGTGTACTAGGCTAATGGCCCTGGAGGCTTTACAAACCTAGCCCGTAGGCTTACCCTGACATTGTGCCACCCGACCGATATTTAAAGGTCTTTTGCCTTCCTCCTTTGGTGAGGCAATTTCTGAAGCTACACCAAAAGAAAAAGGAAAAGAAAAGTCTAAACAATCTAGCCCTGCTTCTTCCTCATCTTGTAGAGTCTTGGACAAAGGAAGAAAAAGACCTGTTTCAGAGTCAACTTCTCCATTGGATCCTACTGCAAAACAGATCAAAATATCAGATCTGACAATGTCATCGGATCCAAAGGCAAAAATGTTCAAACATGTAGAACTGACTATTTCAGATCCATCCCAACCAAGTAAGAAGGACACTTTGGATGAGATATACCTTCCTAGGACTCAATATTCACTCTCTTTTGACCCGGTCCCTTCCAGGGTCCCATCTCCCTTGCTGGAGAGACCTAAATCTCCATCAGTCATGTCAACTCGCTCTTCCAGGAGTCTCATTGAAGAAGATGTGGAGAGACTAGTGAAGAAGATTCTCTGGGGACAGGGTATGTTAGGGGCTCCTTTGGCTACTACCCCTTTGGGTCAGGAGTTCCATGCATCAGCTACCCTTCCACTACTTCCTCCTCCAACTTCCTTTGAAGCATTAGAGCCATTGGATCTGGCCCATCCTGCATCATCTGTATCAGATCCGAGGATCTCCCTTTCCTCAGATCTGATGTTTGCTCTGCGCTCTTCAGCCCACTCAAAGCTGGAGACCTCTCAAAGCCATAGCCGCTTGTCGGCTCTGAGGTGACAGATTTGGCCCTGAGATTTTCAGAGCCATCTCTATGTCTGGGAGCTTTGGCTCTGACCGGCTTGGCTCTGGCTTTGACCTCAGAGAGATTGTCTTCTGAGCGATAGGGGACTACGACTGAGAGGCATGCCTCTCGGATCAGGGGACCTTTCCTTCTCGGGACAGTCAGCCTTTGAGGCCCTGCAGAGAGCCATGTCTGCCTCTGTAGCTCAGACACTGCTTACCCCCTTAGATATGCAACCTTTGCCTTTGACAACTCTGTGCACACTTTCTCACCTGGATCTCCCCTAGGGACAGTGGACACCAAAACCCCAGACTTCCCAACAGGGTTTCCCCACCTCTTTTAATGCTTCTCCGGAACATCCCCCAGAGGAGGTCCCTAAGAAAAGGATCTGTAAGAAGAAACACCTGGACTCCACTGAGGATTCCATCACTGAAGACACTGACTTTGATGAGGGCAAAGGATCCCCAAGGTGACCTCTTGATGTTGTCTCCTTTGGAGACATCCTAAAACAGAGAAGTGGCTGGAAGTCCAGCAATACTTTGTCTGATGAATCTGTGTATCTTGTGGCATTTGTTGTCTATCCCTCTACCTCCTGGGTGACCCCACCCACTGATGAGCTTATTGAGTTGATCTCTTGGTGGGCATGGAATGCCCCAGACACCATCAAACCTATTCCCTGGAGACCAAAAAAAATTATTACAGCCCCAGAGGACAAACAATTCTGGACTAAAGGTGTAGATGCCATGGTCATGGTAGCAGCCACCAAGAAAGAACTTGCCAAAGAAAGTTCTTCTATCTATCCTCCTAACAAGGAGTCCAGGATGATGGATAGATTTGAGAAGCATGTTTAGGCATCAGTGACCTTCGCTCTAAAGTCCCTGAATTATCTTTCCCATTTTACGAGATTGCAAAGGGATATGATAAATGAGCTATCAAATACCCTTTCAGGAGCTTTTAATTCTGAAGAATTAAAAGCCTCAGTTGCTTCTCAGCTGTCCACCCTACAATCCATATCTAACTCTTCCATGATGCTCATTTCACATGTAGCTGGAGGAATGAGCAGAGCAGCAGGTTTAGGCATATCCATAAGGAGACATGCCTGTTTGCTCTTATGTGACTTCATGGAGCCTTTCAAGTCTTTGTTCATCAATGCTCCCTTTGATGGCACTTCCTTGTTTGGCTCTAAAATAAAATATAGCTTGTCCAGGTGTGAAGAAGTTGGGAAGACCCTATATGCCATGGGTGTACATTTTTCCACTCCTCAGAAACCTTACTCCAGAAACCAGAGAAGTAGTGGAAAGATGTGGTTCAAGAAATCACAAGGGTCTTTTCAAAATACATGTGGAAGTAGTCCCCCTAGAGACAGAGGGGGGAACTCGAATGGAAGATGCCGCCCTTGCAGCAGAAGAGGCCTGCAAAATCAAGGTTCTAGAGATACATTCTTTGGTAGGCCCTTCCAGCACACCTGAAAGGAGGCCCGGCTGCCCTACTCTGGAGGCAACTGGGGGTCAATTGTCCCTGTACCAGGGAGCCTGGCTAGAAATAACATCTGATATATGGCTGCAGAGGATCATTACCAGAAGATACGTTATACCCTTTTCCTTTCCTCCTCCCCAAAACAAAAAAATACCTGATGTTCCACCCAGTCAGAGGGATCAGGCAGCCATTCAAGTTCAAAAGCTGCTGGAAAAAAGGGTCATCCAAAAGGTCCTCCCAGACCAGAGAGAATCCGGAACTTACTCAAGGTTCTTTTTAGTACCAAAAAGGACAGGGGACTGGAGACCAATTTTGCATCCCAGCAAATTAAACAAATCAAAAGAAGTAAGACAAAAACAACTAAAGCAACTGAAAAGGCAACCAACGACACAAGCCACTGTTTTGCTGGATGGTGGCTTGTGTCGTTGGTTGCCTTTTCAGTTCCTTAAATTAAACAAATCAGTTTGAAGCAGCAAGTTCCAGATAGTCATGGTTCAGTCCATTCTTCCCTTCTTGGAAAAGGATGACTGGATGTACTCTATAGACCTTTAGGATGCGTACTACTCATTAAGATGAACAGGCAATCCAGAAGGCACCTATGCTTCCAGCTGGAAGCCAATCATTATGAGGTCAGAGCACTGCCCTTTGGTCTCACCACAGCCCCTAGAGTGTTCACCAAATGCATGGCAGTAGTAGCAGCTCACCTCAGACTGCAAGGATTCCAAGTGTTTCCATATTTGGATGACTGGCTCATATCTGCCCCAACCAGGCATCTACTACTAAAAGCAAGAGACAGTGTTATCCAAATGTGTTCCAATCTGGGAATAACTATAAATTATGAAGAATCGTTATTAGGACCCACTCAATGTTTAGAATTAATGAGGGCAAATTTATACACATGCAAAACAATAGCTTCTCTTCCACCTGCAAGAGTAGAAACTATCAGATCCCAAGTCAGGAAGATTATTGGCAATACAAAGGCTTCTGCAAGTCTGGTTTTTCAGACTCTAGGGTCTATGGTGATGGCGATAACACTTGTTACACTGGCAAGAGTTCACATGAGAATTTTGCAGTGGCTTCTTGCAGCACAATGGTCCATTCTCTAGCAGCCAATGTTGGCCCAGATAAGAATCATTCACATTTGCAAGAGAGACTTATTATGGTGGATTAAATCAGATCAAATTCTACAAGGCCATCCCCCCACAGCCAATAGCCACAGGGACCAAGGACACTTCCCAGCTAAGGGGGGTCATTTTCTGGGCAACACAGTCCAAGGCATTTGCTCCTCCATAGAGGTCAACTTGCATATCAATGTCCTAGAGATGAGCGCAGTGCTACTAGCATTGCAGGCCTTCCAGGATGCTCTCCCTTGGGGACAACTACAGTATAAACAGACAACATGTCTGTAGTCTGGTACATCAATAAACAAGAAAGAACCAAACTTATCCCTTGTGTCGAGAAGCACTCAGGGATCGGCAATGGATGATCTCATCCAACCGTTTTCTCATTGCAATGCACATTCCAAGGAAGTCCAAGGTGATAGCAGACAAATTGAGCAGGTGCATCATTATGCCTCAGAGGTGGTCCCTCAATCAGATAGTGGAAGAAAGGATATTCCACAAATGGGGCCAGCCTTGCTGTGATCTTTTTGCTTCTCCCTTAAACAACAAGTGTGGCAGCTATTTTGCCTTGATCCCCCCATGAGGGAAATCTTGACTGATGCTGTCTTTCATGATTGGCTACCTGGTCTCTTGTATGCATTTCCTCCAACCCTGTTAATCTCCAAATTTCTGCAGAAAGTGAGCAGGTTGAAGAGCAAAGTAATCCTCATTGCACCGTGCTGGCCACAACAGATTTGGTTTCCCTTCCTTTGACCTCCTTTACTGATGCAACCATGGACTCTGGATCTAACTCCGGACCTTCAGTCTCACCTGACAGGCATGATTCACTCAGACATTCCAAACTTCAAGCTAACTGCTTGGCTTCTCCAATTCCATTAATAGCCAGACAAACTATGCTCTCTTCTCTAGACCATCATGTTCTCTTGTCCTGTCATAAGCCTTCTACATGTAAACTATACTTCAGTAAATGCAGCATTACTTGGACCTATTCTCAGCTCTGATTCATGGGATCCTTGAGTTCTTAGCCCAATTGTTTAATGAAGGAGCAACTTCTTCTACAATAAGGGTACAACTCGCCGTAATTTCTAATTTTCACATTGGATATCAAGGATCTTCAGTTGCTTCACAGAAACTCTGTAAACCTTTTCTAAAGGGAACTCTTTCACTTAAACCCCCTTATAAAGACCCTACTACTCCCTGGGACCTGAATTTGGTGCTGCAAGAAATCATACAATCCCCCTTTGAACCAGCAGCTACATGTGATCTCAAGTTCCACTCTTGGAAAACTGCATTTTTGGTAGCCATAAGATCTGCAAGAAGAATTTTAATGATTCAAGCCTTGGCATCACAACCACCTTGACCTTTCATAAAGACAGAGTTTAATTATGTACTAACCCATCTTTTTCTGCCTAAAACAGTGTCAGACAATAATATCCATCAATCCATTAGTTTACCAGTGTTCTTTCCAAAATTTTCAAATAAAGGTAAATACCTGTTACACTTATTAGATGTTCACAGTCAAATACATTTTACCTTCATAGAAAAATGAAATTTGACCAACTTTTTGTCTCCTTTTCAGGCGTGAAACTGGGAAATCCAATGACCAAAGTAACATTAGCTAGATGGATCACAGATTGTATTTCTTACATTTACAAGAGACAAGGTCTGAAATTATCTATATTGGAAGCCCATCAGTATTCCAATCAAGAGTGTCCATGGATGATATATGTGCAGCCTCCACTTGGGCTACCACCCATACCTTTATCACTCATTAAAAATCGGATTTGGTCTCCAGGGAAAGAGATTCATTTAGTTCAATGGTACTGAGGAACATCCTTCTATGAGTCCACCCAGGGTATAATGTAGCTGGGGAAATCTGTCCCACAGGTTTGAGGATAGAATGAAAATTGACAACATCAGATAAAGAAGTTATGTACTCACAATAATATTCCATCTATGCTGTCCATTTTCATTCTTCCACAAACAACCCACCCTCCATCCCCTGACCTTACTACTCCTGTAAGAACAAGTGGCCCTAAATTGTACAGAGATCCAGAATAGGTCTCACTTTTTCTGTTGGTATATTTAATTTTACACACACACGTATATATATATATATATATATATATATATATATATATATATATATATATATATATATATATATACATATATATATATATATATATATATATATATATATATATTTATAGGTTCACTTCTAAATATTGAAATCTCAAAATCTTGAGTTTCAGAACATTGAGTTCAGAATTTCGAGATCTTGGAATCTCAAAATTGTGAACCCTGCCTGAAACACTGCTAAACACATAAAAAACAAGTGTATGCATGGGGCAAGCCTCCCTGCACCCCCACACCCCCTGGAACTTAAATATACCAACTCCAAGATTGCACTACAGTGAGGACAAGGGAAATCTCCTGGTTCACGCTGCATGCCGATCTCCGTTCAGGATTTCGAAGTTTTAAAACTTCAAACATATGATCTACAATCATATGAGATTCGAAGTACTTTCCTTCATCAAAATTACAGTTCACCAAACATCAAAAAGCCGTCACCAATATAGCGACAGTGCGGTTCAACGAAAACTCACTATCGTGAGCCATGTTTCAATGAACAATGGTCAGCAGTTCCAGGATCCTTTAGAAGAACAGATGCAGTGTTTTTCCTTATCATTTAAAGTTGTCACGGGAGTGGAAGCTATACAGCAGTTGGAGCCTGTTGAGATAGATAGCTGTACAGTGAGGATAAGGAAATGTACCTTTTTCCCCACTGTAGTGTGATATTAGAGTTAGTATATGCAATTAGCAGGGGTGTGGGAGGTGCAGCCCCAACATGGGGGTGCAGGGGGGCTTGCCCCCTGCACAAATGTGTTTGCAGTGTATAGTTTAGTGTTGAATAAAATAAAATATACACCAGCCAAGCACGGCCAATAAATAAAAATGTATTAAATTTTAGCACTTTTGTGCTACTAAAACGCACTTCTTCAGACAAAATAAAGTAAAAAACTCACTCTATATATACACCAAAACCAGTTAAAACAAAAATCAATGATTAAGCAATCAAAAATTATTAAATCAGTGTTGTAATTTACGTGCTTTCAGTATAGGTTTTAAAGGTACATTCACATTCAGGCCAGGGGCCCTATGTGCTTGCAAAGAAGTAATCCATCTTAATTCAGCTACCTCCACCTCATTCACAATATCACTGCCTCTAGGGTCATTATTAATTACTTGCAACACTAAAAAGCTAAAAGTATATTCACTAAAAGCTGCTATATGCCTATATAATGCAGTACTAGCATCTCTTTTTCTAACATATCTAACATGCTCCAAAATACGCTCCTTGAGAGTACGGTTAGTTTTTCCAACATAAAAACACATACATTGATTACAGTGAGCTAATTACCAAGTTACTACTAGTACAATCTGCATAAAATCAAGGTGTAAACCTATAATCATTATAAGGATATACAAAAATCATCAACCCAGGTATTTGGTACAAGCCACACAAGACCCACATCTGTTTTAATCAGACATACATCCAAGAATAAGGTAAAAAAAAACAAGGAGTTGGTGAATTAAGCTCCTCTTAATATCAAAAGTGAAGTAAGAGAAAAATAAAAAAGAAGCAGCAAACACGGCCAAAAAGTATATATAAAAAATAAATACTTTGATAAAGTAAGCACTTTTGCATCTGAAATGATGCTTCTTCAGACTTTTAACAAACACAACAGTAATTAATCCAATTATATATACACCCTCAGAACACTTAATGGATTTCAATCAAATATTCAAGTAATCTAATTGCTTCTAAAAATTTAAAACAACGGCATAATAAAACTAACATATTGTATTTAAACACAGATATGCATTGTTTGTATGTTTTTAGTTATATATATTGAATTATTTGCATTTTCTGTGATGAGTTATGCATATACACATTTTCATATGTTTGTTAAAAATCTGAAGAAGCATTATTTCAGACGTGAAAGCACTTACCTTATTAAATATTTATTTTTTATATATTATTTTTGGCTGTGTTTGCTGCCTATTTTTTTATTTTTCTCATGCATCCAAGAAGTCTATAGCATTGGAAGCTACCTTTTTGCTAAACTTCAGAAAACTGGTGGTACTCTCAAGATACTACATAAACTGATCAAGTAGCTCAATTGGTCCATCCCACAGTAAAAAGATGTCATCCACAAAACACTTAAAATACTTCAAATACGTTGAAAATCTATGGCAACTAAAAACAAATTGTTCTTCCCAATAAGTCGTAACTAGATTGGTGTAGCTATTTGTACAAGCAGTGCCTATAGCTACACCAATCTTCTGCAAATAAATGCAAGCAGCAAAAATAAAGGCATTATTCTCTAGCACCAAATCTAGAAGGGAACAAATCACATTGATCATATTGTTTGAGTATTGACTATGCTTATGAAGAAATAATCTAACAAATTCTACACCTTCTAAATTAGGGATGACAATAAAAAGTGTGCATACATCTAAAGTAACTAAAAAAACACTCAGACACATCAAATTGAGTTGCACAATCATACAAAGTTTCAAGAAAATGTTGTGTATCTTTTAAAATCAAAGAAGCACTATCAATAATCGGTCTACGTTTGTGTTCAACAAATATAGATAGAAGTTCAGCCAACCAACCTGTTCTGAAACTATTGGTTGTAGGGAAGGGTCGCTCATACTTTTGTGGACCTTAGGAAGGCCATGAATAGTAGGTAATAAAGGTTTATCCACCAGTAAATATAAATATAGCTTATAATCTATCAGCTGATTCATTAGCATATCATACAGCTCATTATGTACATAAGTAACCATTTTGTTGACTGTAGAGGTGGTAATAGTCAAATACACATCAGACTCAGAAAGCATATAATTTTATTGACATAATACTGTTGATGTAAAATCACTATTGTTAACAGGGAGTATTGTATAGAATCATTCTCTCTAAGCTCATTCAAGGCATTTATTTCATCTCTTGTCATATTATAAAATCTAGATGTGTCCTTATGTTTAAAACCAGTATATAAGTTATTGCTCACACATCTTCAAAAAAGAGTCAATGGAGGCACTAAAAGTAGGGCAAATAATTAAAACTATTCATATTTCTCACAACATTCATTGGAAAAACAGTCATTAACATTACATTCTTTGGTTAGAGTCCTAGCTTTAAAGTATGTCACACACCTTGGAAGGACAGGAAGGAATGAAGGAGAGACCCTTATCCAAAACCTGTAATTGTACCTGAGGCAAACCAATGGAAGATAACTCCACTACTAACAATCTACGGTGGCTCGCTTCTCTCTCACAGACAAAGCACCATGTTGCACAGATGATTTCTGCTTCCTCTTGTCCCTGCTGATGGACCGCCCTCTCTGGGGTGTCACGTAGCACTTTATAGGTAATGGTAGCACTGGAAAAGAAGGATTCAACAAACAACTGGAAGATTTATTTTTCAGTCTCACCCCAAGCTGATTCACATTGGTCACCAATCCTTCAATCATCACTTCTCCTAATACTCGTGAGGCGGAAATATGATTGCCAGTAGTCAAGCCATTAACCCTGCCTTTGTCAGATTCCAAACCACCAGCTAACGGAGTCACTGTTCCTATTACAACAGTGTTAGCTTCTTGATGCATATTATTGTTAGCATCATTACTAACATCATGGTTGACACCAACTAAGTTATTATTTACAGTGACACCAGCAGAAGTGCGAGGCCATACAAAAATAGGGCCATTAACAAAATCAGTATAATCACGCTCCAACTTTTTAATCTTCAGTTGTTTGAGCCTACTTTCACACATGGACACATTGATATAGACATCATCCAGCTTTGATGAATACATCACATTTCTAAATTTACATCTAATTATAGTATATAATTATACATAGTTTTAAGAAAATGTTGTGTATCTTTTAAAATCGAAGAAGCACTATCAACAATCAGTCTAAGTTTGTTTTCAACAAATATAGATAGACGTTCAGTTAACCAACCTGTTCCAGAAACTATTGGTCATAGGGGAGGGTCACTCATACTTTTGTGGTCCTTAGGAAAGACATGAATAGTAGGTAATAAAGGTTTATCCACCAGTAAATATAAATATAGCTCATAATCTATCAGCCGATTCATTAGCATATCATATAGCTCATTATTTACATAAGTAACCATTTTGTTGCCCGTAGAGGTGGTGATAGTCAAATACACATCAGAATCAGAAAACACATCATACGTCTTATTGACATAATGCTGTCGATCTAAAACCACAATAGTCCCACTTTTGTCTTATCTGTGACATCACAAATTTACAACAATATGAAGAATTGCCTTTTAATAAGAGCTGACTAAAAAGAACTTATGAACAGTTAGTCATAACATTTTCAAAATAAATTGGTTGGTTTTTTTTTTCTTGGAGGCTACCTTATGGTTCAAAATTTATCCTGCCAATAGTTTATTTACAGGGACAGAACACAACTCCCATTCAGAAGAAGGCACATGATATAGAGTAGTGCCTCAAGAATCCATTTCAACCTCTCTTCTGTTTTCACTCTCTATATTAATAATTTACCCCACATTCGTTTACACTTAAATCTCACATTATGCACAGATCATGTTTTAACAAAGGGAGTCATAATTGCACAGCAACTTTCTTCTAGCATGTAACAAAATTTCAGTTTAGTCTGGAAGTGATGCAGGGAGAACAAGTTAGCAATCACTACATAAAGAACTGAATCATGACTTTTGGTATTACTAAAAGGTTAACTAGAATTCAACCTGAATTGCAGAGCTATCAAGAATATAATTACCTTATAAAACAGTCCAAAGATACCTGTGGATCCAAATAAATAATACCCTATCCTCTTAACCTCAAATTTACTGCACAATTAAAAGTAGCCTATAATTTATCAAATTTTCTTAAGGTTGAAGTTCACCACGCAATAGCCATTAATATGTTACTTACCAGGATGGATTATATCCAACATATTTTCACCCCCACTATCAGCTCGCAACTTTAGCTTGTTACAAGGTACTGAAAAAAATTATAAGATTTGTTCATCTTGACAGAAACAGGAAACATCACTGCTTAACAATTTAAAAAGCTAGATGGCTCTTGTTTCTGCCAGTGCCAACTATCTGATTTTCAAACTGCTTTATAAAAGATGCCTAGCAAAAAAAAGAAAGAAAAAAAAAACAGAAACTCTTCAGCAATCTAATTACTCATTAAGAAACACAGAAATACAGATGGCCTCAAAACAAATAGATCCTTTAGCAGTCTGTGCAAGATCATCCAGTGCTTACTGGAGCAATCACCCTAACACAATTACTTTCACCTTTCACACAAAATTAAAACTATGTAAAAAGAAATGATAGCTAGATCTTCAGTAAAATGAAGAAATTAAAGTGACACTCATATGAAGAGAGTAATATCTGCCTTGTAGACTCATGATAAGCTCAAGTAAGAACCAGTAAACATAATTTCCTATAATATTGCTTAATCCTTCGCATTTAAATAAGAAGCTCAGAATTATTTTAATGTTTTAATGCAGTTGTTACAGGCACAGTTTATTTATTTTTATTTATTAATAATTATTCACTGGGTAAGAAGGCTGGTTTATTGATCACTGATCTTACCAAGGGTTACTGGCAGGTGCCCTTGACTTCCAGTGATAGAGAGAGGTCAGCCTTTATGACTCCTTTTGGCTTGCATGAGTTCACAAAGATACCCTTTGGGATGAAAATGCCACAGCAACTTTCCAGAGGCTGGTAGATCATATCCTAGCAGGAGCAGGAGGGTTTGCCCTTGCTTACCTAGATGATATTGCCATCTACAGCCATTCCTGGAAAGAGCATCTTCAACATGTCAGGGAGGTGCTGGGCAGACTACAGAGGGTAGAGTTGACCATTAAGCCCAGCAAATGTCAGGTGGGTATGGCAGAGATCTCCTACCTGGAACATAGAGTGGGGGGTGGTAAGATCAGGCCAGAACCTACCAAAGTGGAAGCCATTCATGCATAGCCTGCGCCTGTTACCAAAAAGCAGGTGAGGGCATTCTTAGGGGCAGCAGGATACTACAGAAAGTTTGTCCCCAATTATAGTACCATAACTGCTCCCCTCACAGACCTGAGAAGGAAAAACAGGCCAGAAAAGGTAGTGTGGACCCCTGCATGTGAGCAGGCATTCCAGAAGCTTAAAGAAGCTTTGGGAGGACCCCCTGTGTAAGCCAGTCCAGATTACAGCAAATAATTTGTTGTGCAGATGGATGCTTCGAACCATGGGGTGGGGGCAGTATTTAGCCAGATTTCTTCAGAGGGGGAAGAGTACCCAGTGGTTTATCTCAGTCGTAGGCTTCAACCCAGGGAAAAATGCTATGCAGCTGTAGAAAAGGAATGTCTAGCCATAGTGTTGGCACTGCAGAAACATCAGCCTTATCTGTATAGAAGAAAATTTGCTGTAGTTACAGATCACAATCCCCTAACATGGTTACACCAACCCAGCCGGCAAAATGCCAAGTTGCTAAGATGGAGCCTAGGGTTGCAAGCATATGATATGTCAGTGCAGCACCACAGTGGAGTTAGCAATGCCAACGCAGATGGGCTCTCAAGACAGGGAATGGGGTAAGGTATACTCAGATAGACCTAACCCTCTCAAGCAATGTTTCTCAAGGGTCACTTGAAAAACTAGCTTGAGTTCTCTGGGGGGGGGGGGGCTAGATAGAATTTTGTGGATAATTCTGTCATTTGTAAATATTAATATAAGCCACAGGCTTGTTCTCTTAAATGTAAGAAAAATTGTGTTAAACGTTGAATGTCAAAAATGTAACAACAGTGCACTCTGCTGAAAGAAAGTTGATAAGTCAAGCATTGTATGACTGTTTGATCTCAAACTCAGAGCCATGATATCTGGACCAGCAGATTCTTTCTATTGTTTTGAGAGCAGAGTTAATTGCTAGATTTTACATATATAATGTCTTTAATTGCTGTGGTTTCCTGACCAGGTGCAAGATCAGAGCTATGTTAAACTTTGAATTTCTGTTAGCCTGGGAAACCAGTGAAGTGTCAAGAATGATGCAATGTGAAGCAATACTGTGTTATCAATTAAGGACCGAAAGCGAGAGAGAGCATTTTGGATTTTGTCTAAAGCTAACAACAACTCACCAGTACTCTGCTTTTGCTCTATATGTAAGTTTATTTAGAACTGTGATTGCTCTTAGGAAAAGATAGAAAATAGTAAGTTTAGTCTAGCTGTTTTCTATATTTATGTCAGAACTATTCTACAGTAGTATTTTAAGCATTTTCCTGTGATGTCTGAACTTTTGAATAGCACTGTATAGTAAGAAGTACTGTCTTGTGTTTTTATTATTTATTACTAAATATTTTTAAACACTTCCGCGGTGGTGCAGCGGTAGCATTGTTGCCTCACAGCAAGATGTTCTCCCATTCGATTCTCGGCTTGGGTTGGGAGTGCCTTCTGTGTGGAGTCAGCCTAGTCTGTGTTGAATTTACAGCCTTCTCTGACCACTGCTTGCAGCTGATTGAGGCAACCAGTGTTTTATGCTGTGGGTTGACAGTTTCACTGGGAATGACTTTGCAATCAGTGATTCTACCCTAATTCCCTTTTCTTAAAAGGAGGAGGTCTACCTGAGTTGCATGTTAACCACTTTTGTATGAGATCTTGTGACTGTCTGTCTTGCTGAACCATGTGTAGGCCACCATCAAACCATTACTCAGACAGAAGTCTAGAATGGTCTTTCCTTTTTTATTCCTGTTGCTTCACTCATGTGGAACCAGGCAATCCTCATATCCGCTTCTGTCTGCCATAATCCAATCATTCAAGTCATCCTGCTCTATCTAGTAGGCCTTGCAACTGCTGTCTGAATCCACTCTTCCCCAATATCACAACCTTGTTGTGGGACATAGGCAGAGATTATGAATAGTGCTCTATTCTTGCTCTTGAGTCTCATTCCCATGAGCCTATCACTAATTCTGATGGCATCCCTCACAGTCTTCAGAAGCTTTTTCTTCCCCACAATTCCTGTACCATTTCTAGTTTGTCCTCCTCCTGAGTAGTAGACTCTGGATTGCAGGCCAAGTGGTACTGTTACACTGCCCTTCCATCTTGTCTTCTGGATACAGATGATGTCCAGCCTCCTTCTTACCATCATGTCATCTGCTTCCAATCGCATTCTGTCAGTGAACCTGAATTGAGTGTAGCAATCCTTAGTTCATATTTGGCAGGTTGATTGTTTTTTATGTCCAGCTTTTGCTCAACTGAGCTATCACAGATAACCTAGGCTGGGAAACCAGACATTTCATTTGTGGTAATGTACATATGTTCCATATGGGTCTACTTCAGAAGACTGAAAAACCAAAATACTGAATCCCAAAAGACTGAAAATTCAAAATACTTAATGATGGAGTTTGCCCTTTCTCCACTGTTGTGCAATCTTGGAGTTGGTATATATAGTTAGCAGGGGGTGGGATGGGGGTGGGGGCACAGCCCCCCCACATGAGGGGTGCAGGGGGACTTGCTCCCTGCATAAAGATGTGTTCAGTATTTTGAATTTTTAGTCTTTTGGGATTCAGTCTTTTGGTTTGTCAGTCTTCTGAAGTAGACCCTTTCCATATATTTTTTTATTTTTATTTATTTGTGCATATTTATGCTGTTTTTGTATATTGCATAAGGTGGCACAGTGGTGCATTGGTTAGCATTGCTGACTTACAATGCATGGTTCTCCAGTCTCCTGCAAGTGTCCTCATGTTCTCCATGTGTCTGCAAGGGTTTTTGCTGGAAGCACCAGTTTTCTCCAACATCTCAAAGATCTGCTATAGGTGAACTACCCACAGGTGTGTATGCAGTATTTGTGTTTGTGTGTTTGTGTGCACTTTCTATGATTGGTTGGCACCTCACTCAGGATGACCATCTATGCCCTGTGCCCCTCATGTGCTGGGATAAGCTGTGACTCCCTCACTGTCCTACCCTAGATTAATCAATAATCAGAGAATGTATGAGCAAATTTTATACTCTTTTATTGTATAGTATTTTCTATGGGCATCTTCTAGTAAGACCAACCAAGTTATCAAATATATAGCTAAAAAAGATTCTACATTGTCATCATAGACCCTTGCATATTTTATTACATGGGGATTCAAGGCAGAAGTGCTTGGATGCAAACATAAGTACACTCTTTAGTTTTCACAGCTCTGACATAAAGCAGATATCTCCAGTTCTAAATAAGTGTCATACAGTTCTTCAATATTGTGCCATCAGTATATGCTAAGAGTCATCATATGGTCAAAAAGGATTTGTACATAAAAGTCTACATGTGAGGCAATGTGTGGTTGTGGTATTAAGGGTTAACTGAAGAAAAGAAACACTGCAGGTGACATAGCACAGGCACAAGATCTAGCAGCAAAACAGAAGACTTAGGAGGGATTAAGGCAATAAATGATCTACAGTCCACATGCTAATGAAACCGTGTGTTGGGGGGAGGGTGGTAAAAAAATGTAAGTGAAGCAAATTCCTTGCAAAAGGTGGAACTATATTATTGGATTATTCTCATGCTAAAGATGTCAGAATAATGCTCAGTCATATGATACAGAGTTTAAGCACTTCTTATCTTCTTCTAATCTTATTTATTTGCACTGCGGTTTAGTTGCCATGGAGAGATGAAGTACACTAAGGATGTGGGATTTATTTGTGGTGGCTTTTTTTGGTAGCTGTTTTCCTTTAAAGATTTGCATCACTTTAAATTACAGTTTATTTATGCCTTTAATTCCTCTTTGTGAGATGTAGTGTATTTTTGGCTGTTCTGTAATTTCTGAAAGCTAATTTTTATGTATAAATTAGGTCTCTGTTTTATTTCTTGGATCTTTTCCCTTGGTTAAGTTAATCTTCCCATCTACCAACATTTTCCAAACAGTAGGCACCTTTGTGCATATTCTGGCACAAACACTGTAAAGTAATATACCGGATACATAAAAATGTGACTCACTTGAGTCTGTCAGTTCTTGTCTCTACTTGCACAATTCCGATAATGTTTCTTCCTGTTGTCAGTGATATCCTGCATTTGTATGCTTAAACATCAACACACATTATCTGTGAAGTCAACAAATTTCAATCCAAGACAAGTGTGAGTGCTGCTTTTACTGGATGTAGAAAGCTGTTGAAAGAGGAAACTTTTTAATACTGACTCTTCTAGCTATCACTGAAAGAAGCTTTTGGCATCTACCAGGAGCTCCTTATGTAGGGATTGTTGAGAAGCCCTATGATTAAGTCACAGCATTATTGCAAGAGCAAACACCAGTAGAATAAGTTGAGGCTTGGCTCCCCAGTGTTAACTTTAGTGTTCATCTGACTTACTGGTGCCACCACATGGTGCTCTAATCCTTGGCTTGCAATGTTTTCAGCCTTGACATATCCTGTGTGAGAGGACCAGTGAGGGTGGACTCTTAGCTGGCACCCTCAGGAGTTCATCCCTGGTATCTTGCACTTCTAAGCCCGAGATGTCTGAAAGAAGTCTGTTAAGCCATCAAAGTCACAGATCAGAGGTGGTCAGTTCTGAGGGTTTCCCCTACATGGATGAACCGTCAAGCCCACACTGGCCAACAGGTCCTGTTTGAGAATGGTTCATCAGGTCGTTTTGCACCAGTGCTCACATTTTAGGTTCAAGATCTCAAGCGTATATTTAACATATGGTATGGGAGTGAGTTGTAGGGATGAGATACACCTTGAGGGTCTGATGCCAGCATGGTCCTGGAACTGACAGCTCTCTAAACATGCAGTACCTTTGGCTGTCACATGAATGCCTATTGGTTCCATATCTCTCATTACTACATACATAAGTCAGTTGCTTGCCTTCATATATTCCTCATGAATCTACCACAGTGGATGGTAGGAGCATGGGCCTTCCCTAATTTTGGATTATAGGATGAGTTAGAAGACCTCTGAGGATGGTGTTTTTGAGGAGAAAATGATAATGCATTAATTAGTCACTTTTTCCACTCACCTTCAAGAAGAACCTTGCTTTAGCTAAGACCTCAGGATCATAATACACAGCTTAGATTGGCCTCATGACACTATTCCTTCCTCCAGAAATGTCTTCCTGAGCATCTGAAGAAGAAGCCTGAGGAGCCCTAAGTTATTTCCTATGGAAACATTTATTAAAGATGATATTTGTGACATTTTTATTTAACATTTATTAACCGGGAAAGTCCGACTTGGAACAAAACCAATTTTCAGCAGAGGCCCAGGGAGAAACACTCCAGATGCATGTCTTTGAATGTGGGAGGAAACCCACATGAACACAGGGAGGACATACAAACTCCGCACAGAAGGCACCCCAGGCAAGAATCAAATTGGAGAACCTCTTGCTGTGAAATGACAATGCTACCGCCACACCACATTTGACTCTTCTCATTTGGACTCCATGAAGGTGTATGCCTTAAGCAATCCTCCTTCTTTGTAGGCAGAGCAATTAACCATGAATCCTATTGCTGACTTTTTTAACTTTTCTTTCCATCATAAGTCCCAGAAATTACAGAACTTTGCCACCTTGCTGCTTCAAGAAGAGTCGTAGCTACTGAACATATCTGTCAAGAGAATTTGCTCAGTTACCATGTTAGAATGTAGTAATCCCAGCTATTTATCTCACCTTTCTCATTTCCTGTCCCACTTTCTTAGAATTTTCTTGGAAAAGCTTTGATGACCTTTTAGCAGCTCTGAATGTAGGTTGCACAGTGGGTGGCCATATATTCCGCTGTAATTTTGACTGTGCAGATGCTCTGGACTGGACTGCATGTTTAGGTGTATCTCCACAAGATAGTACGGCTGTGATTGCTTCTGAAGGAGAAACGCAGAAATAAGATCCTGGATGCCCACTTCTTTTTAGAAGCCAGCTTATTCAGGGCTTGATGTTTTGTATTTTTAAGATTATTAGTTTTATTTTTTGTATCAAATACAACCATGAATATACAATGTATTAAATGTCAGCACTAACAAAAACATATTTCCTGTGCAACATAGTTATATACAATAACATTGGTCCAGCTGAGCAGGTTCCACAGTTAGTTATGAATTCAATAAAAAACTTACATACCAGCTCTGCAATTATGTTTGTCATAGTTCTAGAGTTACTATATCTGGTATAAGAAGAATATTGCTATTTACTCAAATTCTTAAACCTTTTCACCTGGTCAATCCAGAGAGGCATTAACATATCCTGCTCTAAGCAGGATGAATCCATATACTGTACATCAAGACTGCTGTTTGGAGAATCCACACCTTTTGTGATCTCTGTAAATGAACATAGTCTTCACTGGTACCAGTGAGTCAGAAATGCACTTCACTAAGTCCATCCCCAAAACTTTATTAGCTAGTTGAGCAGTGAAGTACCTCAGTGGATGCACAGCAGGGTAAACATTTAGAAAACAAATTAGGAGAACAAAAAGCACATGCAGCACACTTACCTTGTACAACAAACCCTTTGCCAACATTGTTTCTGGGTTCATTTCTTATAACACATAAGAAAAAAGGATTCTAACAGTGATTTGTGAAGGGTTTCAGTAGGACTGAGTCGCTTCAGACAATGAACATCAGCATTTATTCCTGGAGGTATACCAAACATTTGGCACCATGCTAGGAGCCAGTCTTTAGGTCATTATTTTATTGGTGAGCCAACCACATTACCCAGTATCTCACTCTCAACTTGCAGTTGCTATTACTGAAAATCAATGCATAATCCTGTACTTTTTCCCTAACATGTCAGCCTAATTCAAAAGGATCTCGATGCTTACATATATATCACAGCTGTAAATAGTTCCAGTTATCTGTCAGTGACAACTCAAAACTGGCCTGGCTCTTGTGGAATAAGGCTAATATTATCACTTCTTCAACGAACAATGTCAATGCCTCGAAAGTGCCATTCCTTACAATGCAGTTATTTCCTATCAATCAGGTCCAGGACATTTGATTTGAGCCCCTTGTGGGGGTGTGGACCAATTGTTCCAGGGCATTTGAATTAACAAAGTCCAGGAACCTTATAGCGATCGTGTTTGTGCTTGTGTAAGTCATGTAGTTGATGGAAGGATAGTTGAAATTTCCCATGATCAAGGTGTTTGGCTGTATGTTGAGTGACTCTAGCAATTCTAGGTAGGCTGTGTCCTTCTCCTGGTTCATGGTCAGGGACCTGTAGCTAGTGATGATGTGGAAGGGTATTTTTCCTATCGTTAATTGGACCTGGAGTAACTTAAGAGAGTCATACTGTCTCACCAGTCTCGAGGTGTATTTGGATTTAATGAAGACATATACACCTCAACCTGGTTCTTTCACATTCATTTTGGGGTCTAAACATGTGAAAGGCATTGCAGTCTGGTATGGCCAAGGTGCTCTCAATAACTTTGAACCAAGTCTCAGTGACTGCAAAAACATCAGCATCTTCCAAGGTGAGGAATGCTTTCATGGACTGCAGTTTACTACTTAAGCTCCTAGCATTAAGCAGCATGACCTTGAGTTCATCTTTAATGGATTTCTTTACATTGGAAGTTTTTTTTTGTTTTGACATTGCCTAAAAGAGGCACTATGGGAGAGGCAAGCATTTTTGCCAGTATCCGAAAGCCCTGAGGAAACAGGTGAAGGCCATCTCTGGCAAAGCAGCATGGACAATCGACCTTGTCTTCCCAGGCAGACAGATACTGGATCCCCCTAAAGTAACACCAGAAGCTAAGCCAATTATTGAAATCAATCATTTTTGTTTGTATTGTTTAATCATCCTGGGTGAAGGTAGAATGCTGCTTAGGGGTAGGGACATACCTGCCTGTGACTTGTAATCTGAGAGTTCGGGCATGTCTCTCTTCACATAGTCTTAAGTCATTCACACCATCATGTACTATGACAGAGTCATATTGGTAGTTGTTGATGAGCGACTTGACTGCATGCATGATTTGATGGACCGTGGCACCTGACACAGGCAGCTAACAGTGACCTTCTTCTTGTTCAACTTGGTGAGGGGAAACATCTGTGTGTCTCAATACTGAGTTGCCAATGACCAGAACATTAGTTTTTTAGGTGTTTTGCTTTAGTGGCTTAATTGTTGAGACAGTGATATGTGTGTGTTGTTATGTGTAGTGGTAGATTCAGTTCATGTACCAGTATATATATGTTGTTTGTGCTTGAGAGGTCTCTGGTCATTTGGTAGGCTCTTAATGAGTACCTCAAGTTATGTGGATTTATGTATCTTGTCCTTATCTTGTGTGAGAGGGGAGTTGTGTGTACTGATAAGCAGTAGTATGTCTTGTATATTGTTATGTGAGAGGACTGATTCTAATTTAATGGTATAGTTACATCCCTCACATCATGTGATGCCCATGTCAATCAGGTTGGCTGGAGAAATGGTGGGAAACCATCCCTTATGGCAGGTATATATTGTAGTATCTGGTGGGGAAGGGCTAGATTCACCAGGGTTTGCTTGTGAGACTAACAAAGGTGGCTATTCTATGGAGGGATAAGGGTGGAAGACTGCATCAGTGCCTCAGAATGTGCAACTGAGTTGCTCGTTAGGTAGCAATGTGCAACTGCGGTTTACACAGAAAGGCAGTGGAGCGAAGTAGGGTTCTCTAGCAGATATCAAGGGAGAATTGTGTTTCTAAGCATTTGTGTCTATACATGGCAGCACTAAACCTCACAGCGAGGTGCTCAGCTATGCACAAACATGGGGCTTAAGCACAAGTGAAGTTAAACAGTTTTAACACAAATTAATCAAGAGGAAAGCTCAAACCTGAGCCTTTTTCCAGCAATCCCCAATTCAGATGGGTTCTGGGCTACACACTTCTGCCACAAGGGTGCAGAACGGCCATCTTAATGTAGGATGCCTGGTTTTAGTGCTCAATTAATGCCAAACAGTCTAGATTTAGAAAATCTGAATATAGCTTATGCTATGAAATACAGAAGTACAAGAAATTCAAAATGCAGAAAAAAACAGTCACAGCAGTAAAAACAGCAAAAATGAAGCAGAGATTAAGCAGAATGCAGTTCAAAAATGTGCAATGCAAACTTAAAATACACTTATTTTTTGTTGACACAGTGAATGCCTTGGATTTGGTTCAGATTATCTCCAGATCTCTGGCTAAAATACAAGCAAAGCAGATCATAGCTTTAGACCTCTGCAGTAACTGCTAGATATTAACATAGCATTAGCATTAAGGCTGCTGTATATCTGCTTATTGTGAAACAACCTGTTGCTCTGTCTTGCTGGGTTGCATGCAGGCATTGTCTAGAAACTCTGGACTTTTTATTATTCCATATAGAAATTATTCATTAATCAGTCAGTGATCACTAACCATTGAATTGACTTAATACAAGGCATATGACAGAGCATATTACATATCAAGGCCATAAAAACATTCTGATAACTGCAATGCACTGTGTCCCTGAAGTGGCAGCTGCATTCTGTTCTAAACATGTCAACAGTCAAATAACTTATCCTATAAATGCTTTAAATTTAACAACTTTTTAAGCAGGAAAGGGTGCATGTGTACACTTTAATATATAGGGGGTGTATTACACCAGACAAAACATATACCCCCTCTTCTCATTCTGAATTCTTTTGTAGTCCTATCAACTGTAATAACTTTGTCTTTCCTGAATTATTTGCATCTAATATCCCATGAAACCTTTAGAAATCCTTCTTATGTTTCTAGATCATAGTCGAGATGTCTGATAATGAGGAGACAATGATTAGGAATAAATTGTTTTCATTTCCAAACCATTACAGTATAGCCCTTATCAAACATGCTTTATTTTCAAACTCATAGTAAAGGTTCTGCTGCCAGCTGGAATAGGACCAGAGGCAGGATTCATTCCTGCCTTGTCCACCTTCTTAACCATAACTCTTCAGACACATCCTCATAAGTCAGTAGTCTAGCCAGCAGGAAGTGGTGTGATGCTTACCTGCGTCCATACCTTCCAAAGGTATGTCCAGCAGATGGAGCCAAAGGCTTTCTGAAAATCCACAAACACTGCTGCCATTATGTCTGTCTGTCTGCATTATCTTCTTTCCTCCAGAAGAGCTGTAGAAGTTTGTGCTCTACATTCCAGTGGGTCCATACCAAACCTTTTGACAAAGACAAGCAGTATTTTGACAGTTCAAATAAAATTTACTTAAGAAGTGTAAATTGGAAAGTTCTGTTTAAATTAAGTTCACAGCGGTAACATTCATTTGATTTCTTGTTAAAAAACTGGATTTTATAACTCAAAGTGAGCACAATAAGTATTCATTTTCATAATGTTTTGTGACAGCTTATATCATGAGCTCCTTAAGCTCCACATACATCATCAGCAGTATTTTTTTCATGGAGTTATTTTTCAAAACAGACTAAACAGTTCTTCTTTTTGAGAAATATGAAAATTATGATAACATAAATAAATAGCTGCACTAGACAGAGGTTCCGTATCAGTTTAGCTCAAGCCTATACTGCCTTTTTTTGTTTAGTTCTAATTCACACCCATACCTCCTTATGATGTCCAGAAATTTTTTTAGTCTGGCTTCTTTAAGAAAGTGACATACCAGCTAATAATAGGTAGTATTAGAAAGAGCAAGGAGTTATTTACAAAATAGCACCAAGATTGTTACTCTAGGATGTTCTACAGTGGAAAGAAGTGATCTTTGTTTGACACTAGTCCTTCATATTTATGTTCATCTTTATATAACCAACAGACCTACATTTTATTGAGGTGTATAGTGTGAAATATCAATGTGAGAAACAGGACAATTCAATAAAATTGGTGGTTTATATCACATTATATTGAAAATATTTCTAGTTGTTTGCTAGTAATTATGAAAATAAACAATATTTTAATATGTCCTTAATACTTCAGAAACCATGCCACTTACAAACTGTTGCATGACATTAGGTGAAACCTTAGTTGTTGAAGAAAACTGTATTTGATATTTGCACTGTAAGTTGCACATCTACAGAGCTATCCAGTATTATTTCAACTGCTAATTATATAATTAAACACGTTTTTATATTTCTGTAAATATCTCTGTAAACATGTGCTTATAGAGAAATTTATTGTTGTCATGTGAAAGCTTTTGTCTGGTTGACAAAAATATTCTAACAATATATGTTATAACAATATATGTCTAGGTTATAATGTGTTCAAGATATGAAAATTTATGGAAGTTTGGAAAAAAATATAATTGGGGGTTTGCATGCATTATAATTTATTATACAATGACTGGCCATTAGCATTCAAAAAGTCGCACACTGATTGGTCAGCCCAACCAGCATTCCTGTTGTAAATCTGAGCATATACCAATGGAAAAAGGTCCAGTTGCCTGGACTTTCTTCCACTAATATATGCAATAAAAAATTTAGTTTTCTTTCATGTAACAAAGAAAAAAAAACAATAAACTCACAAAACATGAGACCCAAACAAACGGGAGAGATGGCACATAGAAAAATAAAAGGATAATCAGGTACAATATGCAAAATTAAAGAAATATACATGATTATCCTTTTATTTTATTTTCTCTGTCCCATCTCTCCTGTACATTAAAAGCCCTCCAGTTTCTTTTTTTTTTTTAAATTATAAAAAAACAAAACAACGCAGATCTTCCTTCTTTGTTGCTTCCTTTACATATCACTGGTGCACTGCATAAGCATGAGAATGCAAGTCCCATACACATGGGCAGTACAGCAGCAATGTCCCAGGATACCAAGGAAAAAGCAGAAGAGCACCATGGCACTGTTATACAAAGACATTCCCCCCGGATTCACTAATCCTCCATGCAGGACTACTCTAGTCCTGCACGGAAGTGCCAGTTTAAGAAGAGGATGGCAGCGCGCCATGCATATTAAGGAAGGCGCGCTGCCTGAACACCTAATGCTACACAGAGCGTGGATGAGTGCAGGGGGCATGGCTGAGAGTAGAGCTCTCAGAATAAACACGCCCCTGCAAAGTAGAACAGCAGAATGTGTACATAAAAGAGCGAGACCGCACATAAGTGTTCGCATATCCCCACCAACAGCAACAGTACACTGAAAAAAACACGAAGAAACCCTTCTAGTAATGTTTTTAAAACTCTGAGTAGAGCTAACCGTAAGTGCGCAGGTCTGCCCATCGCTTAGCTATGGGTAAAGCAGCATGAAAGGCTGAAGAGGATAACAAGGAAGGTATAGCAAATGAAGCAGCACAGCAATAGCGTAGTGGTCAGAGCATCCACCTAAGTAGGAGGCATTCC